>NC_034190.2:31851011-32151011 GCF_002021735.2 Oncorhynchus kisutch | reverse complement strand
AAAGCCCTGACCTCAATCCCATAGAACATTTGTGGGCAGAACTGAAAAAGCATACATACATACACACACTTGTTTATTTTGCACGAGAAACCGGTCTTTGCCCCATCTCAGTGAACTAGTCCATTGCGGAGGCCGCAGGGATGCCACAGCCCAAAAAGAAATGGAGTGTGGCTGCACAATGCACAGCTATCTCCCGCCCATTTGTGCACATTCATTGTTTCATAACTTCATTGTGTGAATTGTTTGCATTTGATTGTTAGTGTATCAATTCCCCATTTACATAGGGTATATCACCTGTAGTTAATTTACCAGTAATTGCTTAAATTTCTAATCTACAATGTTTGTTTGGTTACGTTAATGCATTCAATATATTATTATTATTATTCCAGTATTTTACTGTTCTCATTGTTGGAGTGGACACATTGTTTGTGGAGTTCACAACCTATGCTACACTTGAGAAACAAGTTATGGTTTATTTCATTCCATTTACGAGTTCTGTCAATTTTGTCATTGTCTTTTGTTTGGAGTGCTCCTGTCAATGTTGAATAAGGACACTCACCTGATTACGCATAGAAGTAGGTCTATATGCTACCTGGCCTGCTTGCAAATGTAGGCATATAAATGTGCCCATTTGGTGTTAGTATTTCTGATTGGCTTAATGCACCACCAACTGTGGAGGTTCTCATGTGAATGTTCTCCTCAAACAGCAAGCAAACAAAGTCTATTTTTACATCCATTGAGTGACAATTCCTCAATGTATTTTCAAAAATCTTTCCAGCTCTCTCCCTTTTGATAACCACTCGGGGAGAAAGGGAAAAATGTCATGCTCTGATCCAGTGGAAACGTCTTAAAATAGGGCTAACTGATAACTTCTTATCGCTTGCGCAAATTGCCTACAGCTGTGTCTGTCAGAGCTCACTGGTACACTAAACTCCTAAGGGCCCAGAATATTTTCTATAATGTTGCAAGAAGCTTCAGGCCCAACCCAAGCTAATAGTTGATACAATGTTTCAAGTTCATTGCAGATAGTCCATGCCTATTTTTGTCAGGATATTTTCTACCTACAGGCTGCAATGTTTTTATTTGTTGGCTTTTATAGGCATTTTTTTTACATAGCCCAGTTGGGAGTATAAGTTACTTATTAGGTTTGTTTAATTTAGATTTGGATATAATTTTCATTAACCACATGAATGATTTTGAGATACGAAGAAGTTTTTAGTATAAATTAAATGAAAACCATAACTGGCACGCAGATCGGTAGAAATGGTAAGATAAATTGGCATTCCACATGAGAGTTTCCCGACTCCTCGTGTAGCCTATTACCAGCAACTTCAGGAGAGTAACGGCAGAATCGGAGAAAGCCGTAATGGGAGGAGGATTTGTTTTCTTTTTTTTCTGGTTATCTTGATCTCTGTTTCCCTGTTGAGTCTGTCATATTTCATCAGTGATCTTGAAGCATCAGACAAGCTAAATACATATAGTTGATTTTATTAAACACAGGGTGTGTATACATATGGAAAAATACACGTTTTAAAATTGACTAATCGATTGGTCGAAAGAACTGACTTCTTTCGGTCGACCAATATTTTCTTTAGTAAGGGAAAACCCTAGGTTAATCTTTCATTGCTAAACTTTGCTCAGTTTCACTCAAACACCATATTGTAGGAGTTGACAGTGACAGACATTTTTAGGTATGGTTGAGAGTGCAGGTCTCTTGGAAACATTAACCTGCACATCCACTTAGCTTTATCCTTCAGCATTCTCATACCTACATGTCAATGGAACTGAGGTGTAAACCATATGAGAAAATGATTTAGGAACAAATGATACTGGACTTCTGTGCAACCAACTCTACATTGTGTGCAAGTACGATTCCATCTCAACACAAAATATTAATTCAAATGACTCTTAGAAAATGGTCTGATCTTCAATTCTAGACGTTAATCTCGAAATCAACTGTAATCGACTCAGTTTCCAACATCTGTAGTTTTCTAATATGCATCATGTTCTATCTTTGAATCCGCAGAACATGAGCGATGCCATGGCAGTTCTGCCAAAGCTGTCCACGGGCCTTGACGTCAACGTGCGCTTCACAGGCGTGTCGGACTTTGAGTACACACCAGAGTGTATCGCCTTTGACCTGCTGGATATCCCGCTCTACCATGGCTGGCTGGTGGACCCTCAGGTAAGTGACATTTGTAGAACATGTGAAGGTGAAAGCCCTCCTTTCACAATTAATGCCCCAAATCCCTTTGTTTTGGGCTTCAGTTTCAAAGTATTTTCTTTCTCCAGAGCCCTGAGATGGTGGCAGCGGTGGGAAAGCTAAGCTACAACCAGCTGGTAGAGAAGATCATCGGCTACAAGCATTCGGAAGACAGCAGCCGTGTCAGTGAAGGTACAGGACCTTCTGAATCCTTACTTGACATGCATTTGAGTTGTCACCAACCCTTGTCCTGGTGAGCTACAGGTGGTGAAGACTTATGTTCAAACCCAGCTCTAATAAACTGGTTTTATTGATGAGGGTGTTGATGGGAAGTTGATCATTTAATCCCAATTGCATTCTGTTCACTTGGCCGTTTCCTCTGTAATGCAGCTATTCCCCTTACTCTCTTATGCTGGTACTTCTCCGTCTCAGGTTTGGTGGCAGAGCAGTTTCTGGAGTGCACAGCGACCCAGCTATCGTACCACGGACTTTGTGAGCTCAACACTAAAGTCAAGGAGGGCGAGCTGTCCGTATTCTTCAGAAACAACCACTTTAGCACCATGATAAAGCACAAGGTGTGTGTGTGTGTGTGTGTGTGTGTGTGTGTGTGTGTGTGTGTGTGTGTGTGCGTTGGTAAGGGAATTTACCAATGGCTCAATCTATAGAGTGCAACATATAGAACCTTGCAGATAGAAATGGCATATATAGATAAGACTGTATTCTACATGACAGCGGCATGTAGCAAGTTCTGTAACGTTCCCTCAAGCGCCCTGCAGTAGCACAACATTCCCCCCCACCCCGTGAATGACTTCTAACCTTTGACCTTGTGACCCCGCAGGGCCACCTGTACCTGCTGGTGACAGACCAGGGCTTCCTGCAGGAGGAGGGGCTAGTGTGGGAGAGCCTACACAACGTGGAGGGCGACGGCAACTTCTGCAACTCAGACTTCCGCCTGTGCCACCCGCCCCAGAGGAGCGTCCTCGTGACACAGCCCGACAGTCTCACGCCCCAGCAGCAGCAGAGACAGATCGACCAGGTCAGTGACCCCCCCCCCCAGCACCACAACACACCGCCACCATTTTCAGTTTGAGGATACCTGTTATTTGAGAAGTACCCAGATACAGTGGGCAGTATCCAATGTGCCACAGAGACAATCTCCATGTCTCCTGCTAGATAGTTAAGGGTTTTTTATGTGTAAAACTGCCACGCTGAGATCTGTAAATCATGCATGGATGTTAAGGATTTCAGCCTCTATGCACATTTCCATGACCACATTCACTCACCCCGTGGTGTATGCTTGGTTGCCAGGACTACCTAGTGGCCATGTCTCTGCAGCAGCAGCAGCAGGGGGTGGCCCCGGGGCCTCTCAGTGACCTGGACCTGGCCAGACGGCTGCAGGAGGAGGAGTACCAGAAGCAGCATCAGCAGCAACAAGGTCCCTCCCAGGCCCCAGCACAGCAGGTAACCAACCACACTATCAAGACATTTACTAGAAGGAAAGATGGTGCCCTCTCTAGGCTTTACAACAGTATGAAAGATGGACACAATACAACAGTATAGACCTGTGATATTCAAAAGTCGAAGGGGAACTGCAGTTGACTTCCCCATGATTTTTTATTTTTTTTTAAACAGTTTTGAGTAAATATATTTTCTTTTAATTTGGATAAGAGATGAATGTTATGAATTTAAGGTTATTTTTAAGATTGTCGTTAGATGTGGGTTTGCAAAAAAAATGGAGTCCCCGCTGAAAATGTTTGACGACTGGTATAGACAATTGGTAAGAAAGTGTCCCCTGGTGCTTCTTCCATCACACTACAATTTATTTGAGCAGAAAATGTGGAGGACTCATTGCATTCTTTCACCACGGTGCAGTGCTGTACTTTTCTGGTACTAGGTTAAAAGGCAACTTTCTGCTATCTTTGATTCACAAACGTCCTACATAGCAGCTTGTCCATTTCCTGTATGAATGTTTGTTTTGCTTCCAGGTGAGACGTCAACTGGCAGCCAAGCCGGGAGGTCAGAGGAGACGGGAGAAAAAGGATGATTCCGACTGTGCCATATTATAGCGACACCTAAACTTACCCTATTCCCCCATGAGCCTGCACTTCATTGCATTAAGCCAACCCCTAACACATATACACACACACACACACAGTTAGGGGATTGTGCCCCTGCTATCTCAATGCCAAGCACACCCTTCACACTAAACCTTGAAGTTGTACCTCCCCATTTCTCACCCTTGTTCTTCTTTGAACATCCAGGCCAGAAGGTGGCAGTACTAGTCCCTCTTTGCTAGACCCCAGAACAGAATCTAAACGTGAATTGAGGCTGCAGAGAGGAAATCCAATGCAGTTGGTTGGTTACAGCAGCTGAGAATCATAACCAAGACACGTCACAACCCAGGTAGTCACACATCAGGGGTCGTCTTCTATTCAGCTATCACTGCCCCTCTTGAGAAATATGAGCGAAGTTTGTATCTGTGGTCTGGTTTGGTTTCTATGGCAACAAGGCAGACAGTGGTCTGATTTTGTAAGCTAAGTGGACCGAAAGTGAAGGTCTAGATTAAAGGGAAGTCACTACAGCTCTGACCAACTGATGCATCTTAATGGATGCAAAAAAATAAGTTAAATTAAGAGCACAAAGACAACCCCCCCTTCGCTGCTACCTTCTCGCCCTAGAAAGATCTGTTTTTAAGCAAACTGTAGGGTAGTTGTCATCTGACTCATTTAAGCCATGATGGAAACTTGAGTACATTCCTGTCCTATACAGAACAATGCACAATTATGCCTGGGTCGAGAAGCGGGCTCTGCAAGCCCGACGAACGAACAAAGAGATGGCCGTTTTCCCCAAAGTCCTATCTGCTAGAGTAAGCATGGGCTTTTCTTTCCCTGTCATAGTGTACTATGCTGTAGTCAGTAGCAGGGAGGAATTATGCAGAAGTAGAATGGTATGGGCAGAGTCGCATTAAAGGTCCAATGCAGCTGTTTTTTATCTAAATTTTAAATAATTGAAAGGTAAGAATTTTAAATGGTCAAAAAGAATCAAATAGCTTCTTAGGAAAGAGCAATTTCTGGAGCAAGAATTTTGATAGGACCGTGTATCTGCGAGTGGTCTGAGTGGGGAGGGGAAACCTGAAAATTAGCTGAGAGGTTTGGAACGCTTTCTTATTGGTCTGTTAACCCATTTCAGGCAGGTCCAAATGTCATCCCAAAACCACAGGCTAACATTTCTGAATTTAACAGTATTATTCCAACATCAGTGTGGAAATATATATATATATATTACTGAACAAAAATATAAAGCAACAATTTCAATCATTTTAAAGAGTTACAGTTCATGTAACGAAATCAGTCAATTGAAAGAAAGAAAGGAAGAAAGAAATGAGGCCCTAATCTATGTATTTCACATGACAGGGCAGGGGTGCAGCCATGGTTGGACCAGGGAGGGCATAGGCCCAGCCACTTGGGAGCCAGGCCCAGCCAATCAAAAACATTTGTTTCCCCCAACAAACGGGCATTATTACAGACAGAAATCTCTAAAATTACATTATTGTAGAGAAATTAACATAAAATTCTCTGGCAACAGCTCTGGTGGACATCTCTGCAGTCAGCATGCCACTCAACTTGATACCTCTTTGGCATTGTGTGAAAAAATTCACATTTTAGTGGCCTTTAAATGTCCCCAGCACAAGGTGCACCGGTGTAATGATTATGCTGTTTAATCAGCTTCTTGATATGCCACACCTGTCGGATGGATTATCTTGGCAAAGGAGAAATGCTCACTAACAGGGATGTAAACTAATTTGTGCACAAAATCTGAGAGAAATACGCTTTTTGTGCGAATGGAACATTTCTGGGATCTTTTACTTCAGCTCATGAAACGTGGGACCAACACTTTACATGTCGCGTTTATATTTTTGTTCAGTCTACATTTGTTCAGACAGGTAAATCACGTTTTTGACTGCACTGGGCCTTCAAGCAAATCTGGTGCTTGAACCAACTATGAGAAGTCTGCATTTGATTTACATTACTTAGGAATAAAGTTCTGGCAGTTAATTCAGTTTTGAGACTGTCGGCTATACAGGGCCTTTTGAAGTAGCTTTAGGGGGAGGGGCTTTCAGCAACACTACAGAAATAGGCCACACCTTGATGCCAAGTGTTAATCGTCACCACTTCTTGCTTTGAATTTAATTTGTCATGTCAGTAAAGGGAAATCTAAACAAATGATCATGGTGTTCAATGACTCATTTGTTGTCTGGTAAATATCATTAATTACTTCACATAATCGACTCATACAACCAGTCCTTCTAGGCCGCCTTGAAACACCATATCTTTGATGCCTCTTTTTGTTCTCCTGCCTCTTGCTTTATTCTGTCTTTTCCATCTTGTTAACTTTTTCTGCTCCATCTTTGAGAGAGCGAGATATACTGTGTACAAAACATGAAGAACTCTTCATGACAGACTGACCAGGTGAATCCAGTTGAAAGTTATCCCTTGTTGATGCCACTTGTTAAATCCACTTCAATCAGAGTAGATGAAGGGAAGGAGACAGGCTAAAGAAGGATTTTTAAGCCTTGAGACATGGATTGTGTATCTCAAATCAAAGTCTATTTGTCACGTGTGCTGAACACAACAGGTTTTGCCCTTACAGGGAAATCAATACTTACAGGCTCTAAACAATAGTGCAAAAAATGTATTCGGTGAACAATAGGTAGGTAAAGAAAAAAAAAAAAACTGTGAAAAATAACAGTAGCGAGGCTACATACAGACGCCGGTTAGACGGGCTGATGGAAATAGTATGTACATGTAGATATGGTTAAAGTGACTATGCATATATGATGAACAGAGAGTAGCAGTAGCGTAAAAGATGGGTTGGTGGGTGGCGGGACACAATTTGGTTAGCCAATGTGCAGGAGCACTGGTTGATCGGGACAATTGAGGTAGTATGTACATGAATGTATAGTTAAAGTGACTATGCATATATGATAAACAGAGTAGCAGCAGCATAAAAAAAGGGGTTGGGGGGGCACACAGTGCAAATAGTCCAGGTAGCCATTTGATTACCTGTTCAGGAGTCTTATGGCTTGGGGGTAAAAACTGTTTTAGCCTTTTTGTCCTAGACTTGGCACTCTGGTACCACTTGCCATGTGGTAGTAGAGAGAACAGTCTGACTGGGGTGGCTGGGGTCTTTGACAATTTTTAGGGCCTTCCTCTGACACCGCCTGCTATAGAGGTCCTGGATTGCAGGCAACTTAGCCCCAGTGATGTACTGGGCCGTACGCACTACCCTCTGTAGTGCCTTGCGGTTGGAGGGTGAGCAGTTGCCGTACCAGGCAGCGATTCAACCATGCTCTCGATGTTGCAGCTGTGCCATTTCAGAAGGTGAATGGGCAAGGCAAAAGATTTAGGTTCCTTTGAACGGGGTATGGTAGTAGGTGCCAGGTGCACCAGTTTGAGTGTCAAGAACTGCAACTCTGCTGGGTTTTTCACACTTGACAGTTTCAATGTGTCTTTCAGGGTTTCTAAGGCGGACATCTGTAAATAGGATGTATATGGAGACGCTGTAAACTCTCAACAGTAGCTCTTAAACATTGTACAACAAAGAACAATATTTTATTAGCCAGACTGGGAGTGTGGGAAAAGGTCTACAGAAGTTTCTGAGCAGTAAGAGAGCTGCTTGTGGATTTAATACATTGAACTGTACGGATTAGAATGTATTTATAACTTGTTTATAAAGAAGTCTATTACCTCAGAACGGATCTTGCGCCGTGTGGCCTCCGGCTCTCTTTGCTGCTCGTCTCTCTTGAGGAGCCAATCATTAGTGGCACTCCTCATGGAGATCTCTATCTTCCTCGCCATGTCTAATTTCTATTTTTTTGGAGTTTCAACTCTTCCTTGTTCTGGCTTACAGTCCAACTCATGGGTTAGCCTCTGATTCTTTTCTTCCATTGTCAGGGTCCAATGTAGAAATTTTGATGAATCTTGGAGGTCCTTCTGTAGCATCATTTGGGGATTATGCCAGTTCTCCATCTGGTTTTGGACCTCTTTCTTGCTTCTGGCTCTCCAACTCCGATCTCGCTGATTTCAGCTCTGTTTGCAGCTCTGTTTGCAATGTCTTCCTCCATCCTCTCAGAACTTCAGGTGGCAATACATTTCTTCTCCCTCTATCGCCAAGCTCGTTATCTTTGCACACTACATGTCGTTCTCCTTCTCGGCGATCTTCATTGTTGGCGCGCTCTTCTCTCCGCCCTTCATGTTCTTTCTCTTCATCGCCTCTTTTTTAGAGCAGTTCTATCTTCTGCTCTCCCTGAGAAGGGCGTTTGGCCATCGTAGTGAGAGAATCTTACTTTCATCCCTGTTGTTTTGTATCCATCTGAGAGGGATTGTGCCACCATGGAGAATATTTGATGTCCTGAGTCTTGACACCTGAAATACATACATACACACACATGACCACCCTCATTTACAGCCTCGGGCACATAACACACTCACACAAGACCAAGTCATTCAGTAATGTAGCCTATTCCTATTATCATACATTTACATGCTGTAAGGCCCTAAAAATTGTCAAAGGCCCCAGCCACCCCAGTCAGACTGTTCTCTCTACTACCGCATGGCAAGTGGTACCAGAGTGCCAAGTCTAGGACAAAAAGGCTTCTCAACAGTACAGACTCCGTTTGTTTTACCAGGTGATGCAGCTCTGCGGACAGGTCAGGGTTCTCAAGTCTCAGTCTCGTTGTTTACAACCACATTTTCAAAGTCAAGAGAAGTTTATATTGCTGTGTTTTCTGAAAATCTATTGAAAAGTGATTTGTCGGTTGTTCAGTTAAAGGCTACTTACACGTGGCCGTCTGGTCTGAGAACCTTTTTTTTAAATGATTTTTATTTATCGGACTTATTTGCCTAGTTAAAGGTTAAGAACAATTTCTTATTTTACAATGACGGCCTACCCCAGCCAAACCCTCCCCTAACCCAGATGACAATGGGCCAATTGTGCGCCACCCTACGGCCGGTTGTGATACAGCCCGGGTTCGAACCAGGGTCTGTAATGACACAGCAGTGCCTTAGACCACTGCGCCACTCGGGAGCCCTGGTGTGTTCTCACCAATGGTGTTCTGTATAGAGGGGCCATTTGAGGAATTTTGTAGGGATATTACAGTGTGCCTACATGGCTCTCCACTGGTCTCTTATTTTCATCATGAGTGGAGATCTGGGCCACCGTAGTAACAGAATTGTTTACCCCTCCTGACCCTCACATACCTAAAACACACATATGAGCTCCCTCATTTATAGACTCGGGCACATACACACTTGTAATATCCATATATCATCATGTTATAGTAGTTCACCCAGTTAGTGTGTTAACTGTTGTAGCCCTGTGGCCTTCAGGGCTCAGTCTCAGGGTTAGCCTTGCTTTCCACAACCACATTCTGAAAGTCAAGAAAAGTTTTAGATTTACAGGTCTTTCAAAATATATTTGCAGTCTGTCTGTCATTCTCCCTCATTTGATGAATTTTGTATATAAATGTGCAGAGTGGAATTTAATTTAAATCTATTCCAGTTTAGATTTTTTACTTAGAGTAGGCCTAGATATACACGGACGCTGGCTGCACGATGCTCGTCTCTGATATTGGACTCAAATCAAGAAAAACGGCTCCTATTAATGAAAGACAAACGCTTCAGGTAGCCAAAAATGTCCAAGTCCAATCAACTTTGACAAAGTAGTTACAACCGTAGAATTAAAGTCATTGGCCGAGTTTACACAGGCAGCCAAATTCTGATATTTGTTCACTAATTGGTCTTTTGACCAAAGATATTTTCACATCAGATTGGTTGGTCGAAAGACCAATTAATGAAAGATCAGAATTTGGCTGTGTGTAAAACAGCCATAGTAGCATCAGCACTGCAAATTATTAGAATCACTGTAAAAGAGCTGTAGAGGACAGGTTGTCATTACATTTGCTACAATTCACATTGTTGATTACAATATAGCCTGCCATAGCATCACTACATATTAAAAACAGAATTAACTAAGTTTATCCTTGATGCAACTGAAAACATAAATCTATTGCAATACATTACTAGTTTACTGGGTGTATATGTAATCACGTGACTCACATATCCAAAATTCCCCCCTCCAATTTATTAACATATGTTAAGAAAACCAAGAAAATATACAAGAAAACAAAAACTTTCCAATTTATTGAAGGAGTCATGCATTTAGGCAACATGATACAAGGTTCGTCTCTGTACCATGTGTATGAAAAGCGAAACATATAATTAGGAAGATTAAAGTGTTAGCGTTCTGATACAAAAGTGGGCAATATTTCTTCCCCTGTACATTCTAAAATGTCTAGTATCAAGGACGAAGGACTTGTTAATTTAGTCGAATAAATGCTTTGCTTGGTGTTAGCGGTGGACCAGGTCCGTCTAAAACCACGTCTCTCTGAGGGCACAATGTTCAGAACTTTAAAAAGGGCAAAAAAACTTTCCATGTAGATCAGACATTTTTCTGTTCAGAACAATAGTGTGATCTATACATTATCTGGAGCAGTCTGTACCCATGGACAAGCATTTAGCTGGTGTGACACTGGACAAAGACACAATTCTGCTTCTCCATGGTTCAGAATGGGAGAGAACATCAACGGGGGTTTGACAGAACCCACTCCGGTAAAGATGTAAATAACTCAAGTGCATTTTACAGAATAATGTTAGGGTTGGAATAAATGAAGGGGAAAGGCAATGAAAGTAGTATTTACTGAAGAGTAAGCAGGAAGTGTTTAAAACTTTTGATCAAATAAACTTCCTGGGTACATGACCTGCACGCCTTTGTCCCAACTGTTGCATTGATAAAAGTTATGTCTCAAGGCATTGGTTTGCTCACATGAATGACTCATTTGAGTTCTCTCTGTCATTTTTGCTATACACAAAAGCCACCCACCGACAACACAGTTTTCAAACATAAGCAGGTAATATAAGTTATAGGCTATCCCAGCATGTAGCTTTTTCAAACAGCTCTCTTCAATACTGAATACATGTTTGTGTTTAAGAGAGCAAAAAACTAAAATCTGTTTAGTAGAGAGTATCATAAAAAAAAAAACATTCACATATCAAGGAAGTTGACTTGTGATAATGAGCTCATACTGTTCAAAATAAGGAGAAATAAAAACAGAGGAATGAAATCATCACTCCCATTATTTACATCGTCTGCTCAAGGACAACCCTCTCTCTGGATTGGCCCGAGTTAGTCACAGGAATGCATCTGAGAGCCAACGAGAGAGGGACGTGTTGAGCATTCGTTAAATATGCAACCTTAGTTAACATAACATACAATAATAATGCGTTAACATACACATTTAGTTAGAGATGAAAGACAAACATTAGTGGAACATCAATGTTGAGTTTTTTTTGCATAAATCCATTACAATTGTTTTATATATGTAACCACAGGTAGCCATTTTGGTTCAACATAACTGTCAAGTGCATGAGGCTCAACATGACACTAGCGTTCCTTCAAGTATGGTGGCTTTAAGAGTGACACTAACAAAGCAAAGCCCTACATGATGTATGTTGGCATGACACAGTCTGTTGAATATACAGACTATCATGTGATGATAGAGAACAGTCCTTTTTATTCATGGTATTTCTATCTGTAACAGTAAGTACAGATGTGCTTTACTGGATGAGAACCAGTTGTCTGAAACCCAGATTGAAATGAAACTGCTCCTTTTAAGGATGGAAAGAAAAACACAACCAGCAGCTTCGCTGCATGCTTGGACCCCTAAGAAGAGACGTGTTGGTCCTAGTTCAAACTTCCAGTTCAAAACAAATCAAACTCTTGGAATAAAGTGTTGTTTTCCTGACAGAACACTCATACACCCATGGTTTTTAATAGTCCTTCCCCCCCTCTCTTTGGGCTGGCTCATTCTTGATGACCACAGAATTTTCAGAGAAGGGAAAATGTCCATTAGAAAACCTGTCTTGTGCTTTCTTTGTCGTTACATAGTGGCTTCTCAAAGTCCATTTTGCTCTAAGAACAATGGAAAATAAGTACATATTCGATATGTACCTCTGATTTGCTCTTGCAGTTGTCCAATCTGAGAAAACACTTCGTGGCTCCTCTGAATTTAGACCACGCCCTCTCCCACATTGCCCCTCCCCTTTTCAATGAAGTACCTCCTCCAATATTGATACTTAATCGTTTTCATGTGTGATTTGAACTGTGCGTTATGCCTCTTTTTTTAAACCGTCAATGAGGTAAAAGTCCTATGGACAGGAGGAAGGAGGTGCAATCTCCCCCTCCACAAGGCCAAAACAAGGAGGGGGGGAGGAGGAGGAGGGGGGCAGAATTCTAAGACAAAGAACATATCAAGTTTGCAAACAAGTCCTGTAGTACTAGTCTATACAAGAGTCCATTTTTGTAGATGTGCTGCTATGGCAAGCACATGTTTGAGTCCATATGCACATGCTCGCCACCATCTGTATGTGTGTGTGTACACGATTGCTTGCTCTCCCATGTGGATGTCCTATGTGGTTGTGTCCCGGTGTTGTACTGTTCACATGATGCCGTTGGTGAAGTACTGGAAGCCGTCGTAAAGCTTGGTGGTGATGGAACGCATGGAGCCATCCACCATCTGCTCCACCAGCACCTGTAGCTGCTCCTCCGTCAGGCTCATGTGGAAACGTTCCTTCAGGTAGCGGATGGTGCTGGAGCCATGGAAGCAGGGCAGGTGAGAGCCTGGTGGTGGAGGAGAGAGGGGAGACGGGAGTTGTAATAGCAAGACCATAAAAGAAACCAGACACAGGGCAGAAAGATCATGTACATGGAAACGGCGACACACTGACCATGCTCCTATACAGTTTTAGCAAACAGTACCTTGCTGCATGATCTCCACTATTTGGACCACCTTCTCCATGTGTTTGCGAGCAGCTATCAGGCCCTGGAGCATCAGCACCTTGTAGTAGTTGAACATGTCTCCATCCAGGCCTCCCATCACCTGAGAGAGAACCGCGGACAACAGAGTGGACTTTTTACACATGCAAAATCGACAGGTTATGCAGATAACCAGCAAACAATGTCGCTAATAGCATCTTTTAACACACCAACAAATGTATTTATGTAGTGAACATTGTGAGATTGCTAACTCAATTGTTAGGCAGCTAGCTGTATGAGCAATTCCGGTTTACAGTTTTATGTGACAACGCACATTCACTCATTTATTTGACTCACATCAACAAATTCGCTGGTGAGCTTAAAAGCAGAGGTCTCAAAGCCCAGGTTTCTGGGTGAGCTGGACAGGATGAAACCAAAGTCAATGTGGATGATGTGGCCCTCAGAGTCCAGGAGGATGTTGCCATTGTGTCTGGAGAAAGGAGACGAGAGAAGGGGGAGTGAGTAAAACATATAGGAATACAGGAGAGGGTGGGATGTGGTTTATCACACCACAAAAGCGGCGTTTACACAGGCAGCCAAACATCCTCAACGATGCAGGAAGTGGAGAGGGGAAATAGAACAGGGGAGTAATAGTACTAGTGAAACTAAAGGAGGGATGAGAAGGGAGGGCTGCCCACCTGTCTTTGACCTGCAGTAGGTAGCAGATGAGGCTGTAGCCGGCGCAGCTCTCCACAAAGTTGCGCTGGGCGGTGAGGAAGGCCTCGGTGGTGTAGCTGCCGTGCTCCTGCAGGAAGTAGTCCAGCAGAGACAGCTGGCTCTGCTTCCTCACCTGGAGCACAGACACAGCACTCCATTAGAAATGGCAACCAACACAGTATTCTGTACAAAATAGCTATTGATAATAGTGCAGGATCAAACTGTTACTTATATTATCAGAATCTTCATTTCAAGAGGGCAGTCGTACTGCATCACATAGCTAAACAACTTGGGCAGCTTTGTCATGACATTTCAAGTGGGGTCCATTTAATTGATAAAAATGCGCTCACCTGGTGCAGAGAGACAGCGTTCAGCACGGGCTCAATCATCCCGCTGTCCGATGACATCACCAGGATTTTATAGGGCTTGATCCACAGGGGGACGCGCTCCTGCTCCCAGATGGACTGGAGAAGAAGGGGGAGAAGTGGAGTGCATTAGCCGGGGAATGCTAATAATAATCCATTATTAGTATTATTATAGCATTTCTGTGGAATGGGACTCGACTGTGGAGGGTCACATACCTGCAGCTGGCTGAGCACCTGGAAGGCCAGTAACTCCTGCCTCAGGTCGTCCCCACACTTCACGATGACCGACAGCAGCCGCCAGTTTGGCAGGTGACCGTAAGGAGAGCCCTCCCTTATCCGCCTGAGGGATGGAGAGAGAGAGCAGGAGGAAATAGTGAGACACAGCAAATTACTTGTCAATGCCACAATGTGCTGTTCTTCGCTGCACCTAAGTGGGATAGACATGTATCGTCAGGTGGGATTGTGTACGCCCATCCATGTGTGTCCCTTCTATTCATTCTGATCTGCCAATCACCCACCTGACTTTCTCCTGCCAGGGCTCCTTGAGCGCCACAGCGGACGGGTCCTCCGGATCTTTCCGGAACGTGGTGGGGGTGTGGGCCAGGTTCTCTGACAGACGTCGCCTAAGAAAGAAACATGCTGTTGTAAAACCTCTATCCAGACCATAGCGATGGACCCAAATACATGAAACTATAACAAGCATTGCTTGGACTTGGGCCGGAGCTGTCCTGAGAGCCATACCGGATCCTCACATTTTTGGGGAACTGTCGTCTCCTTCAGAAAACAAAGTGGGGGGGAAAAAGCAGCAAATCACACAGAAGCGGCAAAAAAACGGTTGATCAAAGTGAAGGATCGGCATTGAATAGTAATGGAGAGTGTGCTTTCATATCCTGACTCCTCTTTGTTCAAGCTTATTTGACACTAGTCTCTGAATCCGGTGTGTGTGTGCCAGAGTTTGAGAATGCGCCAGCCTGAACGCCGGGATGCTATGTTCCAAGTTGTCAAATCAGGGTTCTTATGTTCATTAATCATTACATTTACATATCAGCCCTGATCAGAATTATGTCTACCGTTCAGCGCGTATGTGTGCGTGTGTGTGGAAGTGGGCCATTGACCAAGGAGAGATCGACATTTAGGCAGCAGTAGGCCTATAAAATAAGGATAGACTAACAGAACTGCCAATTCAAAACATAATTAGCCATGCTACAAGCTATTTCGCTAGTCTTCGCATGATCTATATCTAAAAGGTTAGTCGTTGACTCAGCCTTTCCACCAGCAACATTGAGAAATAGATCTAACACCGTTATTTAAAAGCTGCGATTCTCCCCTCTATTAAAACAGTAGGCTATGTAATTCCGACGTTGAAAATATTCTAAGAATAGCCTAATTGACAAATTGCTCCCCGGAAACAACATTTTAGCCTTAAGGTTATAGATAAACATGTGTTAGTTAGCTACCTTGCTTTGAAGTAGCCTACATGATCCATTTTAATGAGGGAATAATTCTAACAAGATAAAAGTATCTGGTTGTAACGTTGCAATATTTGATATCAAGGGTGGTCAACCGTCCCCCAAGAGCGCTTCTGGGCGTGCAGGCTTTTGTTCAAGCCCTGCTCTAACACACCACATTGTAGCCTAAACATCAGCTGCTCAACAGGACCTTGTTAGGCAGACTCCGGTGTGTTTCAGGGCTGAATCAAAAGACTGAACAGCCAGTAGCTCTCCAGATGGAGGGTTGATCACGTGCGTTTAATACAGTAGCCTTACAAGTGCCGTTATTTTACTTTGTGTGTGTGGGGGGGGGGGGGGGGGGGGGGGGGTTTAAGTGCCTTGATCAACAGCACAACGGTAGGAGATAGGTCTACATGGGATCACAGACCAGCAGCCTTCTAGTGTCAATGCCACATTTATGCCGACTTCTTTCCATGTAGGCTACAGCGACGCAACCAGTTATTGGGCATGGAAATTTGGTTAAAAAGGCATGAAATTCCATCAGTCAAAATGTATATGAACTCTTAACAGTGAATAATAAGGTCTCTATAACAATGTAATTTGGGGATTTCTGTGAACTAATATAATGGACTGACTTGGGGGGGCTGTCTTTTTTTCCCCAAGTCAAGCAAGTCTTGAAAGATAAACTACAAGCTAGCAGAGCAATTCCAGCTGACAGTGACCCCCTGTACCTGATGTCGCCGGCGGCGATGAAGATGGGCTCCTTGCTCTCCGTGCTGGTGATGCTGTCCACAGAGAACTGGGAGATGTTGTCGCTGCTACTGGTGTGGCCTTCTGGGAGCTGGAACCATAGAAGGACCCCAGGGTTCTAGTACATTCAAATCTGATTCACTCCTTCACCCTTGTCATCAAAATGTGATAGAAAGTCACACGGTGCCACCATGTGGTTCCCCACGGGTACCTACCTCCACTTGCAGCTCGCCGATGTCGTCCACGGCCCAGGCCTCGTCGTCGTTGTCGTAGTTGGGCACGGTGGAGAAGCTGCCGGCGCGCTGCTCGGCTGTGATGCCAACGCACTCTGGGAGGAGGTTGTCCGCAGAGCGGGCACTGCGGATGCGCGTCTCATGAATGCGCACGGGAATGGCAGACGTCTCGAAACTCCCGCACTCCAGCACCTCCACATAGATGATGTACGGGGCCTGAGAGGAAGGGGAGAATGAAGGAGGTCAGAGGTCATACTTAGGGAATGGAATTCTAGAGCTTTTATTTTATTTTTTAAAAGGTACATTTAACCAGTTAGTCTCATGGAAAGAGCATTGGGGCACGTTCCATTTAAAACTCCAGGCACCTCAGAAAATAACTAAATGAGTTAACTAAAAAAGGTTTTAAACTACTAGGCCTTCTGGTCACCTTGTCTTTGGAGTTGAGCACCACGGCCTGTGTGTGGGGCACGCGCACCACGTGATGGTCGAAGGCTGCAGTGGGCAGCCAGACGCGGGCGGGCAGCTTGTGGTTGAGCACTAACAGCTCTGAGGTGAGCTGCTTGGTCTTCTGCTCCTTGGTGGGCAGCGTGGCCAGCCGCTTGCCGATGCCCATCAGAGACTTGATGAACTCCCTCTGTGGCGTCAGGCGCAGCGGCTACAGAGAGGAGGAAAGCTGTTAGAATCTAGATCAAAGACATGTCTTTTTGTGTTTTGAAGAAAATGTACAGCGAGTTACAGCACATGACAAGTGGCACAACTTTCCCCCAGGTCCTTCCTTCAATGACTACTCAAATGAGAGGCTAAGAAAGGAGGGAGAACAAAGATATTATGATGAGACATGAAAGAGGGATGTTTCAGGAGCAGAATCAGAAGAAAGAAAACCAAGGGAGTTATAAAACTAAGAGTATGGCCACAGGGAGAAGAAATAAGCAGATAATGGAGAATTTATGTCAACCTGTTGCAGTACCACATACTGGCACCAGATGTCAGTATAGCATTGGTTAAAATTAGAGGGTTGAGAGAAACGCATATGCCAAACAAGCTCTGGGGCCTTTGGAATGTTTAGTCACCACTTATGGTGTCCAATATCTTCATATCTCGAGTATGAACAATGTTCAATATCATTACAGTAGGTCAAAGAACAAATCTAGGAAGTCCTTTGTTATACAGTTAAAAGTGGAACAAACAGACATATCAAATTCCCAGTTAATGCTACAAAATCAATTTCAGAGGTTTTAAAAATAGGTTATATTTGAATCAACATTCCATTATTGTACACTAAGGCATTGTTGGCAGAATAGATGGATGCAATTCAATGCATGATAAATATCATTTCACCAATGCATTTCTTGCTATCAGGTTGGAAATCACAGCTGACCAGGTACATTGTTTGGTGCCGCCATTCGGGATGCACCGTTTCAACGACTCAATATTTTGTACAAAAACAGTGGCTCCACACAGACGCAAGTGTCATTTGGTTAGCTAGCAAGAACTAGAACGACTGTTATCCAGTTAGCCAGAGTGAAGTTGCGAACGCAAGAGATATGCCATCCTCGCCGATTTCGTATGTGTCCCAGAGCGCAGAATAAATGATGAATTTACGAACGCACTACGACCGTGTCAGTAATAGTCACGAATGCACTGGATCAGAGTTTCCTGAGCCCCCCCCCCGTGCATGTTTAGTTTTTTGCCCTAGCACTACACAGCTGTTTCAAATAACCAACATCATCAAGCTTTGATTATTTGAAACAGCTGTGTAGTGCTAGGGCAAAACCCAAAATGTGCAGCCAGGGGGGGGCCCCTAGGACAGATTTTGGGAAACCCTGCTCTAGATAACATGTAAACAGTGTCTGGAAGTAGCTATAGTAGAGCTAGCCAACTTTAGCCAGTTAGCTTAGGTGCTTGGTTGGGACAAGTACGAATCATAGGCAGACAAGCTGCAGAAGGATGAGTAGGCTACAATTCCCCATCTTGCTCTGGCTAGCATTAGTTGATGATCTTGTTGTGCAAACCATTGAGAGAGAGAGAGAGAGAGATTTCCTTTTTATGACTATTTGATCAATAGGACTGTAAATGTCACAAATGTAAAAAGGACTCCCGTGTTATTGACATAGTGGCAGAAATCCAGTCAGGTGTAACGTTATTTTGTGGCTTTTGGCGAATGCGTTCTACTGATCTGAAGTTGCACGGTTGCAACTGCCTGTAAACACACAGTCCAGTTCAAAGTGAATTATGTCAGGCCTGATTGGAAATGCCTTTACATAAAAGGTCTACTGGCGCAACGGTCTGCATATACTCCGGTCCTGGACAAGACATGTTTTTATTAGGTTTCATTTACTGCAGTTTCTATTAACTGTACAAAACGCACAAATTCTATATTGCTATAGCATTTTCATAAATGCCTTACTCTACGTAATTCCCAAACATTCTAAGAATGAATGAAAACATGAAACTGACCATAAGTGCTTGATGTCAGAATATGTTTTAAAAAGTGTCATTCTTCCTGGGAGGGTGTATATGAACAGATTAAGATTTCATGTTGCTAAAATGCTGTCAGTTCCACTAAGGCTACTTTGGAATTAGATAACATCTCAATCACAAGGTTACTATTTTAAAAAATAGTTACTTAATTAGTTTTATGGAAACAATGAATCAAGCTCCAATTAAGTAGGCTAACATATAGGACAGTTAAATGTTTTGTTAAGATAAGTAACAAGAAAAAAAAGATAAGCTTAATTTGTCAATTCTTAGTTAAAGGGGCACTCAGCAAAATCATGTTGCCACCAGAGATATTGAGATGCGTGAGAGGCAAGACTTTGCTCTCAGTTATATCGTGGTAACCAGGTGATCAAAACCGTGGAGAGGTCGATCCTCCCCTCCCCCCCAACCCCTCTTTTATGCTGCTGCTACTCTCCGTTTATCTTATTTGCATATTCACTTCAACTATACAATCATGTACATACTACCTAAATGGCCAGACCAACCAGTGCTCCCGCACATTGGCTAACCGGGCTATCTGCATTGTGTCCCACCACCCGCCAACCCCTCTTTTTACGCTTCTGCTACTCTGTTCATCATATATGCAGTCACTTTAACGATACCTACATGTTCATACCATCTCAATAAGCCTGACTAACAGGTGTCTGTATATAGCCTTGCTACTCTTTTTTCAAATGTATTTTTACTGTTGTTTTATTTCTTTACTTACCTACACACACACACACACTTTTTTTCCCGCACCATTGGTTAGAGCCTGCAAGTAAGCATTTCACTGTAAGGTCTACACCTGTTGTATTCGGCGCACGTGACAAATAAACTGATTTGATATCTACCTTAAAATACCAGGTAGGCCTATTTTTGCCACATGAACTACTACCAGATTATGTTGCTTAGAACTACCAAGTAAAATGTGTAATTATGACGGACCTTGCATGTGACACTGGAGCTTTCCACTCAAAATCTTCCTATACCATCCTCTCATTCAGGATCAGGAGACTTTACATTTAGCAGTGTCTCAAATTTTTTGTTGGGGGAAAACCTGAAGCAAGTTATCCAATTAGAGGGAAAACAACCCAAGGGGTTGAGACTGTTGCACTACATTCCAATGTCCATATTAGTATACCACAAAGAAATCATGCCCAATACATACACTAGGTGGTATGCTGGTTGGTGTGGACATTGAAACAGAGCCTAGAGGTGACATTGGTTAGGCCCATTCAAAACTACAGATTTTCCAGGATGAGGAACCCGTGTTTCATTGCATTTCCTTAAGTCTTTTTGTGTTGACACGCAAACCAAATAGCTTCCTTTGTGTTCTACTTTTGTAGTCAAATATCAAACGCCTTTCCTGTGAAGTGTCGTTTTCTGGACCATGACCAAACGTCATGACTTCCTGAACATCACTTCCGGAGTGGACAGGACAGTCTATTGAGGAAGGGTCCCTGAGAGTTACTGGGATCGGATTTCACCATTTAAAAGTAATTTTTCTAACAGGTTCTGGACCAGTGCTTAACAAGGCACAATAATTCATGTGTGTTCCAAATAAATAGTGTCTGGGCAACACTTCCCAAAACGTGTCCTGGATTCCTGTTAAGTAGCAGTTAGCGGCTAGCCATCATGAAAACGGAGCAGGCTAACGCTGGCAGTGCTAGCCCACCTGTGTTTTTATCCACGGCTGGGCACAGTTGCGTCAGGAGAAATGTTTTTCACACAATGAAGGTGTGACTGGAAAATGGGCAGGGATTTGTCTGCCTGAAATGCACCATCATCAAGCAGTTTAAGGAAGAGATGTTCTGGCTGTTAGCTTGGCTGCGAGAAAAGGATAACTTGCTTTCTAAGTACACCGACCTTGCCGTAACCCAGGAAAACCCAATGTCAGATCTAAATGCCACCTATAGCAAAACTGTCAATGAGTCGGGCAGCGATGATCTGTCCCAATCCAACAGACAGATGTTAAGGTCAACTCCTTAACATCTGGCTGGACACTCACAAGACATAGGCGATAGGGGAGGTAGTCTGGCCACTCTTCATCTGTCCGAGAAGATCCGCTCCAGCTATCAAACAGTTTAGCAGTTTTAAAAAACACCCTCGTTAGCACAGGGAAGAGAATACTTCTCTAGCCCCCTCCTGTGCTACTGAAGGGGCTTGGAATGTTTTAGCCGACTCTTTACCCTGAACGAGCACCTGAAGAAATGTTGCAATGACAGAAATGTCTCTTTTTGTGACAACTTCGATTTGCTGTGGGACCAACCAGCACTTTTTATAAAGAGATGGGATTCACTCTAACCGCAGGGGTTCCGGGATAATTTCAAGCAACATTGCAAACTGTTTTAAAGACTGATGGACAGGGTCTGGTAGTGCTCCAGTTCTCCCTGTCAGAATAAGCAAAATAGGACTTAACCTAATTTACAGTACGTTTCTTTAACCTCACTAGGGTAGGGGGCAGCATTCTGAATTTTGGATGAAAAGCATGCCCAAAGTAAAATCGCCTGCTAATCAGGTCCAGAAGCTAGGATATGCATATAATTGGTAGATTTGGATAGGACTCGAATTTCTAGAAAACACTCTACTCTCCAAAACTGTTAAAATAATGTCTGTGAGTATAACAGAACTGATATGGCAGGCGAAAACCTGAGGAAAATCCATCCAGGAAGTGAAATACCTGTTTTTCCATTGCAAGACTATCCACCATACAAAGACTTATGGACGCAGTTCACGATCCCTATGGCTTCCACTACATGTGGCCAGTCTTTAGGCATAGTTTCAGGCTTTTACTCTGAAAAATGAGGGAGAAACACCACTTTCAATGAGACAACAGTGGAAATTTCCAGACATGAGTCCTGCGCGTAACCTGGACCGTGCCTTTCTTGTTTTTCCTTTTCTATTGACGAAGCCATTGTCCGGTTGAAATATGATTGATTATTTATGACAAAAACAACCTGAGGATTGATTAAACATCGTTTGACATGTTTCTACGAACTTTTATGGTACTTTTTAGATTTTGTGTCTGTTGTGACCGCGCTTTGTTCCATGGATTACTGGAGGAACAAAATACACCAACAAAACTGAGGTTTTTGAATATAAAGAGGGACATTATTGAACAAAATGAACATTTGTGTAACATGGAGTCTTGGGAGTGCAATCTCATGAAGATCAAAAAGGTATGTGATACACATTTTAAAATCGCCATTTCTGACTTTTGTTACTCCTCTTCTTGGCTGCTAACTGTTTGTAATGATTTGTCTGCTGGGTGCTGTTGTCAGATAATCGCATGGTTTGCTTTTGCCGTAAAGTATTTTTGAAATCTGACACCGTGGTTGGATTAATAAAGTAAATTTTTAATCCGATGTATGTTTCATAAATTTTTATGAGTATTTCTGTTTTTGAATTTAGCGCTCTACAATTTCACTGGATGTTGGCCAGGAGGGACGGTAGCATCCCACACCCCCTAGAGAGGTTATCTTCACCTTCTAGTGGGTCTAACGTTAAATCATTTGATTCATATTCCATAGGTTACCTCAAGGCAGATGTCCCAGGGACAGAATATGCATATGGCACTTTCATTTTTTTTTTAAGCAATCACAAGTAAAACCTCCCTTACTGAGCAAAGTTGATTGCATGTTCCTCACTGAAACATGGCTGTAATCATACTGTAGTGCCGCTCTTATTGAAGCCTCTCCTGTACTATCCGGTGAATTCTAATTAAATTACAAAAAATATTTAATTTTCATGAAATCACAAGTGCAATACACCAAAACACAGCTGCACTTGTTGTTAATCCAGCCGACGTGTCAGATTTCAAAAAGGCTTTACAGTGAAAGCAAACCATGTGATTATGTGAGGCCAGCTCTCAGCAGACAAAACATTACAAACAGCTAGCAGCAAAGTAGATTGCTTTTCTGAGCTTCATGACCCTTAAAATGAATGACTTACCTTCGATGATCTTCGTATGTTTGCACTCACGAGACTCCCAGTTACACACAATAAATGTTTGTTTTGTTCGATAAAGATTCTCTTAATATCCAAAAACCTCCATTTGGTTGGCGCGTTTTGTTCAGTAATCCACAGGCTCGTGCGGTCATGAAGGGCAGATGAAAATTCCAAATAGTATCCGTAAAGTTCGTAGAAACATGTCAATTTTTTTTTATAATCAATCCTCAGGTTGTTTTTACAATAAATAAATTGATAATATTTCAACCGGAGGGTAGCCTTTTCAATAGAAGAGAAGGAAAAGGTCTCGCTCCCGGCGCGCGTGCATGCAAAAATCTGAGGACATCTGGCTATCCACTGACACGATGTGATCATTCTCGCTCATTATTTAGAATAAAAGCCTGAAACTATGTCTAAAGACTGTTCACACCTTGTGGAAGCCATAGGGAAAGGATTCTGGTTGATATCCCTTTAAATGGAGGATAGGTTTGCAATGGAAAAGAGTAGTTTCAGAAAAACAGCACTTCCTGGATGGATTTTCCTCAGGTTTTCACCTGCCATTCAATTCTGTTATACTCAGACAATATTTTTGACAGTTTTGGAAACTTTAGTGTTTTCTATCCTAATCTGCCAATTATATGCATTTTCTAGCTTCTGGCCCTGAGAAATAGGCAGTTTACTTTGGGCATGTGTTTCATCCAAACATCAAAATACTGCCCCCTGAACTTTTATCAATTGTCCTTGAGAACTATGATAAAATCATTGTGTTGGGCAATTTTAATATTCATGTTGACAAAAGAGACAGACTCCAAGGCCATTGAATGTATTAATCTTTTGAGCTCTATGGACTTTATCCAACATGTTACTGGGCCCAACCCATACTCTGGACCTGGTTAATACCAAGGGGCTTTATATTGACATATCCTTTATTGTTGATGTATCTGATCCCCACTGTGCATTTTTTACTACCTTGTTGCCCATAGCACAGTGTAATACCTAACGCATTATTAAGAAATGCTTCCCTCTCTGAAGTTGCTACAGACTTTGAGTGCATGAACAATACTTCACCACTTATTCTGCCTTCCTCGTGATGATTTAGTTGATCACTTTAATAGCAAATTAAGAGCAACCATTGATGCCATAGCTGAAAGAGGCCACACCAAACAGAGAGCTCATTGGATGAGTGAGGAAACTAAATTAAAAGAGAAATTGCAGAAAGGCAGAGCAGAAGTGAAGAAAGTCAGGTCCATTATGATATGAGAGAGCAACTTGGCACATATAGTACAAGTCAAAAGTTTGGACACCTACTCATTCCAGGGTTTCTTTTTTTAAACTATTTTCTACATTGTAGAATAAGTGTGAAGACATCAACACACACATATGGAATCATGTAGTAAAAAAAAAAAAAAGTTCAACTAATCAAAATATTTAAGATTCCAAGTAGCCACCCTTTACACACTCTTGGCATTCTCTCATTCTTTTTATTGAATTTTTTTGTGTAGTAAATATTTTATCTTTTATTTATTGTATGTAAACACATTGCGTTGCAAGCCATGTCTGAAATGTGCTGTATAAATAAAGCTGGATTTGAAACAAACAGCTGACTGAAGATGGGACAGCCTGATGCATCATGAAACTTTGTTGCTGCTTGCTGAAACAAGCAATATGTTCTAGCAACGCCTCCCTCCCTGCAGCACCAGCACATGCAGTCAAACA
This sequence comes from Oncorhynchus kisutch, assembly GCF_002021735.2. Taxonomy (NCBI): domain Eukaryota; kingdom Metazoa; phylum Chordata; class Actinopteri; order Salmoniformes; family Salmonidae; genus Oncorhynchus; species Oncorhynchus kisutch. The sequence goes on along the minus strand of NC_034190.2, from coordinate 32,126,275 downwards.
AGAAAAATGAAATACAAAATTGTTGGCTGACCAAGTAATTTGACCAACCAACAACAGTCATTCAAAAGTCTATGACCTTCACAGTCCTAGTCGTTGTCGTTCTACAGTTGGGGTCAAATATATTGGCACCTATGCACAGAACCAAGAAAGTACTTTTTTTATGAAATAAAGAATTTTCACTTCAAATTTGTTTGGAGGCAGGTGATGATTCTCAGTTAGTGTAACTTCTCACCTGTGGTAAGTTGCAGGTGCCTACACAGTATAAATACTAATTCAATCAGTTTTGAAAAGAGAAACAGAACCTTCTGCACCATTGCAAAGTGCAAGGGTGGCAAAATATTTTGACTGCAGTTGCGGACACATTTTAAAGAACTGAAAAAAATGTCACGCTGATTGTTTCAGTGCTTAATCACACAAAATATTGTTTTTTTCTCTACAACGCAATGCATTTCAGGAGTTTAGCCTAAATGAGCAATTAGTCGCAGGATACCTTCTGGAATGTACCTGTACAGTCAGTAACTGCTCACCCAATAGACCTGTAACCAATGTACACATTGCTGATGACTTGGGGATAGAGTTGACAGGGAGGCTTGGTTACCTGCAGAACACAAGGTGCGGCAGAAATGCATTATCTATATGCATGGACGTCAGCAGTAGAGCAGACGTCCTTTGCACCTGTAGTCCAGGTGATTGTTGAACATATGGCCACGTGTTAGAATACCATTGCGCAAGGCAGAGCTAACCTGGTGACAACACATAGCTTCTCTGTACTAGTTTATCTTACAAGGAAGTCAGTCTAAAAATGTACAACTGATTTTACAGCAGTCAAACAAATCAATGTTGAAGCATGTCTGCCACCAAAATGTCTATTTTTAATGCAACCAATCCAACTACACTGAACAAAAATAAAAGCAACACGTAAAGTGTTGGTGCCATATTTCATGAGCTGAAATAAAAGATCCCAGAAATGTTTCATACACACAAAAAGATAACCTAAAATGTGCACAAACGTGTTCACATCCCTGTGAGCATTTCTCCTTTGCCAAGATAATCCATTCACCTGACAGGTGTGGCATACCTGTGCTGGGGACAATAAAAGGGGAGGTTTTGAGGAAGTGTGCAATTGGTAGCTACTTTGAAGAAACTCAAATATATTTTGATATGTTTAACGATTTTTTGGTTACTACATGATTCCATGTGTTATATCATAGTTTGTCTTCACTATTATTCTACATTGTAGAAAAATAGTAAAATAAAGAAAAACCCTTGAATGAGGTGGTGTCCAAACTTGTACACACACAGCGCATTCGGAAAGTGTTCAGACTCCTTGACGCCCCCCCCCCCCCTCCCATTTTGTTACATTACAGCCTTATTCTAAAATGGATTAAATAGTTTATTTCCCCAATGATGGCAAAGCAAAAACAGGTTTGTACAAATGTTTGCACATTTATTTAAAAAATTACTGAAATATCATATTTACATAAGTATTCAGACTCTTTACGCGGTACTTTGTTGAAGCACCTTTGGCAGGGATTACAGCCTAGAGTCTTCTTGGGTAAGACGCTACAAGCTTGGCACACCTGTTTTTGGGGAGTTTTCCCATTTGTCTCTGCAGATCCTCTCAAGCTCTGTCAGGTTAGATGGGGAGTGTCACTGCACAGCTATTTTCAGGTCTCTCCAGAAATGTTCGATCGAGTTCAATTCCGGACTCTGGCTGGGTCACTCAAGAACATTCAGAGACTTGTCCCAAAGCCACTCCTGCGTTGTCTTGGCTGTGTGCTTAGGGTCGTTGTCCTGTTGGAAGGTGAACCGTCGCCCTAGTCAGGTCCTGAGTGCTCTGGAGGAGGTTTTCATCAAGGGTCTCTCTGTACTTTGCTCAGTTCAGCTTTCCCCTCGATCCCGTCTAGTCGCCCAGTCCCTGCCTCTGAAACATCCCTACAGCATGATATTGCGACCATGGTTCACCGTAGGGATGGTGCCAGGTTTCCTCCAGACGCTTGGCATTCAGGCCAAAGAGTCCAATCTTGGTTTCATCAGACCAGAGAATCTTGTTTCTCATGGTCTGCGAGTCTTTAGGTGCCTTTTGGCAAACTCCAAGTGGGCTGACATGTGCCTTTACTGAGAAGTGGTTTCCATCTGTCCACTCTACCATAAAGGCCTGATTGGTGGAGCGCTGCAGAGATGGTTTTTCTTCTGGAAGGCTCTGCCATCTCCACAGAGGAACTCTGTAGCTCTGTCAGAGTAAATGTATTTTTTATATTTTTTTATATATACACATTTGCTAATATTTCTAAAAATCTGTATTCGCTCTGTCATTGTGGGGTATTGTGTGTAGATTTATGAGGAAAAACATTTAATTAATACATTTTAGAATAAAGGATGTAACGTAACAAAACGTGGAAAAAGTCAAGGGGTCTGAAAACCTTCCGAATGCACTGTATGTACAGTACCAGTCAAAAGTTAGGACACACCTACTCATTAATTTGTATTATTTTCTACATTATAGAATAACAGTGAAGACATCAACACTATGAAATATCAAATATGGAATAGTGTAGTAACCAAAAAGGTGTTAAACTTATCAAAATCTATTTTATACTCTTCAAAGTAGCCACCCTTTGCCTTGATGACAGCTTTGCACACTCTTGGCATTCTCTCAAACAGCTTCACCTGGAATGCTTTTCCAACAGTCTTGAAGGAGCTCCCGCATATACTGAGCACTTGTTGGCTGCTTTTCCTTCACTCTGCAGTCCAACTCATCTCAATTGGGTTGAAGTTGGGTGATTATTATTTTTATTTTTTAAAGAATTGTGGAGGCCAGGCCATCTGTTGCAGCCCTCCATCACTCTCCTTGGTCAAATAGCCATTACACAGCCTGGAGGTGTGTTTTGGGTCTTTGTCCTGTTGAAAAACAAAATAGTCCCACTAAGCGCAAACCAGATGGGATGGCGTATCGCTGCAGAATGCCTGTTAATTTAAACTCATTCCAGGTGACTACCTCATGAAGCTGGTTGAGAGAATGCTAAAAGTGTACCAAAAAAAACTGTCAAGGCAAAGAGTGGCTCCTTTAAAGAATCTCAAATATATAATCTATTTTGAGTACTACATGTGTGCAATTTCATAGTTTTGATGTCTTCACTATTATTATACATTCTTCTATGTAGTAAAGAGTAAAAATAAAGAACCTAGAATGAGGTTTCCAAATTTTTTACTGGTACCTGTATATATATATATATATATATATATATAAACTAATCATTTGTGTAAAGCGACAGTTGCATCTATAGTTAAACTTGTAATATATTTTCTAATGTATTTTACATTTAATACCACTCTGAATAAAAAAAAGGAGCCATCCTAATCCACCACAGTGCCACAGCCCAGCAGCTTTGTTGCCAAGACTACGCGGGGGGCAGGAAGAGGGAAGTAGTGAGTCGGAGGGGGCCTCCTGGACACTGACAGCTAAACCCAGACTTTAAACAAAAGCACCTTTATGCAACACCCACCCAAACTGCACGCCGGGGGCATCCCACTCACATTAAAGCGCGGCTCAAAATGGTAGACATACCCTGAGTGTACAAAACATTAAGAACACCTTCCTAATATTGCGTTGCACCCCAAATTTGTCTTCAGAACAGCCTCAATTCATCTGCAATGCTTGCCGTTTGGGGTTTTATGCTGGGTTTCTGTATAGCACTTTGTGACATCGACTGATGTATTTATAAAGCCCTTTTTTACATTTGATTTGAATTCGTCAGGGCATGGACTCTACAAGGTGTCGAAAAGGGATGCTGGTCCATGTTGACGCCAATGCTTCCCAGAATTGTCAAGTTAGCTGGATGTCCTTTGGGTGGTGGACCATTCCTGATACACATTGGAAACTGTTGAGTGTGGAAAAACCCAGCAGTGTTGCAGTTCTTGACACAAACCGGTGTGCCTGGCACCTACTACCATACCCCGTTCAAAGGCACTTAAATCTTGTCTTGCCCATTCACCCTCTGAATGGCACACATAATCCCTGTCTCAATTGTCTCAGGGCTTAAAAATCCTTCTTTAACCCGTCTCCTACCCTTCATCTACACTGATTGAAGTGGATTTAATGAGTGACATCAATAAGGGAATCGTAGCTTTCAACTGGGTTCCCCTGGTCAGTTTGTCATGGAAAGAACAACATAATGTTTTGTACGCTCAGTGTATTTCACAGCATTCGTCTTCCTCCTCACGGTGCTTTGTGTCCTGATGTTTTTTTCCCCTCACTGATGCAATCCAGCCAGAGGCCAAGTAAAAAGAGAAAAACCTAGTTATTCAATTAGGCCTATAACCAGAGCTGTGTTTGAATACCCATACAAACATACTGTATACTACATACTCAATTAGTATACACACACACTACATATTATTAGTTCATTTTAGCATCCTATAAACAAAAAGGTATCCTTTCAGCTACTGTAATGATGTGGTTTGTAAGGATAGCGTAGCTAACAAATTGTCAGCCAACGTAACGCAACTTATTTGAAAAGTCATTACCTTATTACATTGCTCAACATTTTCTTAAAAGCAGCCAATGTATCCGCTCTCGTTGTACTTTCACTGTATATTTTCCGCCATTTTCTTCTAATCTGAAATTGTTGTAAAGCCACGCCCATTTCCTGGAGAATTGCATTATGGGCCACTGCTTGTATACTTCGAATTTTCGCAATTGTAGTACGCCATATCCGGGAACTTTTGGCATACTAACTATATCCATACTATGACCAATAAGCATATTACAAACTCATTTTGTCACAAATAGTGCGGTTAGCATGAGTATTTGAACACAGCTCAGGACTAACAACTTTACTATAACCTTGTGAAAGGGAGACTGACACGTTTTTTATTTTAATCAAAAACGTTATATCGAAGGAGTGCCTTTGACAAGCACGGCCTGCACAAGCACAGTTCAGCACGACAGGGATTTCTATTGGAGATGCAGTTTCTGCCCATCTTTGCTCATACATCCTAAAGACCAGAGTCAATAGATTGATGTGCCCTTGAACTCCTTTGTGGTGTTGGTTGTGTTCTGTGGATCGTTATTGGGCTCCACCTGCCCTACAGGAGTCTTCACAGAGCACCGACATGGATCACTAAGCACCCAAAATCCCAGCGGGGAGGTTTGATGCAGGCACAACTGGCGAACGGAGAGGAGGAAAACAGAGTGAGGGACAGTGAAAGAAGGAGAGGATATTAGCCGAGAGAGGGCGGGTTAGGGGATATTAAAAAAAGGATGACAAAAACGGGAACACAAAAACAAAATGAAAAAAAAAGGCAGCAGAGCGAGACTAGAGTTAAAAGAGGGAACATTGGAAGTAGGGAGAAGACATAACACAACAAGATGTCTGGGAGAGTCCACTTGCCTAAAAAGTATATATAAAAAAACATTTAAAAGAAGGGGTGGAAGTGAGATGAGAGTAAAATATATAAAACGAGAGGGAATGTGACCATCTCTCTGCTCTGGTTCAGGACATTGTTCTGTCTTTCTCATAAAATAACAGATCCCCTGATGAGATGGAAGAAGGCTGCAAGCCAGATTTAAGTTCAGACAGTCAGCGAGACAGAAAGGCCAGAAAGGGGAAGCAGATAAACACTATCCCTGACATTCTTTCCCTGTGCACTCACAAGGAAACCACTGTTTGAAAGTGTCTCTTCCAACCAAGAGGCATGGCTTTCATGTGGTTTACCACAAGGCCCATATCCCTGGTCAACACTGACAAATCCTGCCTCAACACAAAACCATACTCACAATAGCATCTGGTAAACAATTGAATATCAGTAACAATAGAAAGTGACCCATTTTTACAACAAGCGCTCCAGTCGAGAGGGACTCAAACTCACTCCGACCTCTGACACCAGCTGCAGAGCAATCTGGCTGAGAAGTCCAGCCAAAAAGAAGAGGGAGTAGACTGCACATCCAAAACAATAGGGAGGGAACTCTGGAGATGTGGGACAGATGCTACCTAACCCCACCCCCTTCTTTATTAGTTGGTCTAGCCTCAGTCTATAGAAAGAGCTGGAATAGTGCTCCTGAAGATCCTAAATATGTAATCCTGTGCTCCCAAAGAATGTTCCATTTTGACAGAACAGTTTTTCCACAAGTAATATTATTGTGAGACAATGCCGTAAGTCGCAAGCATTCACTGCACCTGCGAAGAAAAGTCTTGCTGACCTGCCACGATCCAGTGTAGTTGAAAAAAATGTAACTTGCTGAATCCCAGTGTTATGTAAGACACGCATTTACTCCTGACACACAGATAGAGAAACTTGGTAATCAGAGTAGGGGCTCAGATTCCTCAACTAAAATCCAAACAGGGTTTACTCTGCTCGATCATCTACAGTGACTATTAACAAAGAGAACATGTATGCAACAGGCCTATTGAAGACATGATTAAAAAGAACATCTTCTATACTCTACAACTCAGATAACACTCGCCCCTCTTTTTGTATGACAAAAGATGTTAACTTCTTTGGGGTGGGGGGAGTATTTCCACATCCGGGTGAAAAGCGTGCCCAGAGTGAACTGCCTGCTACTCAGGCCCAGATGCTAGGATATGTATATTATTAGTTGATTTGGATAGAAAACACTGAAGTTTCTAAAACTGTTTGAATGATGTCTGTGAGTATAACAGAACTCATTTGGCAGGCAAAAACCTGAGAAAAAATACCAACCTAGAAGTGGGAGGTTTGTAGGTTTTCAAGTCTTAGCCTATCCAATAAAGTGTCTGTGGGGTCATATTGCACATCCTAAGGCTTCCACTAGATGTCAACAGTCTTTAGAACCTTGTTTCAGGTTTCTACTGTGCAGTGGGAGAGAATGAGAGCTGATTGAGTCATGGGTCTGCCAGAAGGCCATGTGCTCAGTCAGGCTCGCGCCTGTTAGAGTTAGCTCCGTTCCCTTTCATTTCTAAAGACAAAGAAATTCTCCGGTTGAAACATTATTGAAGATTTGTGATAAAAACATCCTAAAGATTGATTATATACTTCGTATGACATGTTTTGACGAACTTTAATAGAACTATTTTGACTTTGTCTGGACCCATTGCCTGCGTATTTGTATTACTGTAATAAATGCGCAAACAAAAAGGATGTATTTGGACATAAATTATGGACTTTACCGAACAAAACTAACATTTATTGTGGAACTGGGATTCCTGGGAGTGCATTCTGATGAAGATCAAAGGTAAGTGAATATTTATAATGCTATTTCTGACTTTTGTTGACTCCATAACATGGCGGGTATCTGTATGGCTTGTTTTGGTCTCTGAGCGCTGTACTCAGATTATTCCATGGTGTGCTTTTTCCGTAAAGCTTTTTTGAAATCTGACACAGCGGTTGCATTAAGGAGAAGTATATCTTTAATTCCATGCATAAGTTGTATTTTCATCAACATTTATGATGAGTATTTCTGTAAATTGACGTGGCTCTCTGCACTTTTTATGTTTTATAGGCTTAATATAACGTGCCAATGTAAACAGAGATTTTTGGATATAAATATTAACTTTATCGAACAAAACATACATGTACTGTGTAACATGGAGTCCTATGAGTGCCATCTGATGAAGATCAAAGGTTAGTGATTCATTTCCTCTCTATTTCTGCTTTTTGTGACTCCTCTCTTTGGCTGGAAAAATGGCTGTGTTTTTTTGTGACTAGGTACTGACCTAACATAAATCGCATGGTATGCTTTTGTCATAAAGCCTTTTTGAAATTGGACACTGTGGTGGGATTAACAAGTTTATCTTTAAAATGTTGTATAATACATGTATGTTTGAGGAATTTAAAATTATGAGATTTGTGTTTTTTGAATTTGGCGCCCTGCACTTTCACTGGATGTTGGTCAGGTCACGGACGTTAACCTCTCTAGGGTACGTGGGACGCTAAGGCACTCACCTCATCGTAGCCCCTTTCCACCTTGGGGTTGCTGGCTGTTCTCTTGAGGCTAGTCGCCAGGCTCGTGCAATGCGTGGCGTCCGACTTGGACCGCTGGTGTGTCCGCTTGGAAGGCGAGAGGTAGGCATCGGCAGGGATGATTTGGCTGTCGGGAGCCGGGGACAGCTCCACGGCGTGCCGCTGGTGAATCCGAGCACCGTCCCGCAGCCCAGGGCTGGCGGCTGCAGCACCAGCTGGATCTACACCTTTAGAAGCCGAGTGGGGCTTTAGTTCGTCGGAGAGGATTAGCTTGCGCAGCTTGGTGCCGCGCGAGTGGCGCTGGGTAGAGATGTGCATGTCGGAAGAGTAGGCGCCGAGCAGCCATGCCGTCTGCAGGGAGAAGGCAATGCTCTGGCGGCAACGGTGCACCACGTAGGGCCGGATGGCGTCACCCATATCCTCGTCCATGTGGACGTACATGTTGAGCAGCTGGGGTAGGTGGAAGTCCACGTCGTCGTCCGAGAAGCTGAAGAGGCGGTTGCCAATGTAGGCCTGGACGCCGGGCTCTTTGGACTTGTACAGGTAGGAGATGGCCATGGAAACATCGAAGAGCTTAGACTCAAATAACCGTAAAAGCAAGGACTGCTTGGCTGCTGCGGAGGACTGGTCGCCATTCTGTTGTTGCGACTGAGGGCATGTGCGAGTAATTTGTCGGGGAGGATCACGCTTTTCTTCCTCCTCTTCATCCTCCTCTTTAATCGAACCGGTGTCACAAGGAATATGTCGAAGAGCATCACTTTCTGCCTCCTCTTTAATGGAACCTGTGTCACAAGGCTGTTGTGACAGAGGGCATGGTAGCGTTATTTGTTGTAGAGGATCATGCTGTTCTTCCTCCTCTTTAATCGAACCCGTGTCGAAAGGCTCCAAGTATACTGTTCCATTGGGCAGCAGCCTTTGCGGGCTGCACTTTTCCAACAACTCTGGTTCTTCCTCAACCTTCAGAAGTTTGACATTCTGCAGGACCTCCTGGCAAGCCTTCAGGGCCACTTCAGGGTCGATGACCAGGTCCAGCTCCATAGCGTCCTCAGATATGATGTCCAGAGGAGGGCTGCAGCCCCGCATGCCATCGCTGCCGCTGCTGCAGCCACTGGGGCTGGAGCTTCTGGGACTGGAGCTTCTGGGACTGGAGGAGGACTGGTGCTGGTTGGGGCAGTCCGAGGAGCAGTCCGAGCAGGAGGATGAGGAAGAAGAGGATCCAGGTGAGGAAGGGCAGGAAAATGTAGAGGTGGAGGACAGTGAGGGGCTGAGATGAAGTGTCTCGATCTGGGCAGGAGAGATAGCCACTTCCATTTCAGCCATGGTGGCAGTTGAACCTGGGAGAAGGAGAGATGAGTCAGTGAAGCATGAGAGACCAGTGTACAGACAGGGGAAAAGTAGCATGTATTCATAACATCAGATTGATTCTTGAGGTTATGCTTTAGGCTAACCCTTGAAGTCATATATTCATTTTTTAAAATGAAATATTTAACTGAATGGCTCAATTAACATTTACCAAAAGAGCAAACTACCATCTAGAATATATACACTGAACAAAAATATAAAAAACATTTAGAACCATTTTACTGTTACAATTCATATAAAAAGGAAGTCAATTGAAATACATTCAGCAGGCACTAATCTATGGATTTCACATGACTGAAAATGGGCACAGTCATAAGTGGGCCTGGGAGGGCATAGGCCCATCCACTGGGGAGCCAGGCCCAGCCAATCAGAATTCATTTTTCACCACAAAAGGGCTTTATTAACAACTCCTCAGCACTCCCCCCACCCCTTCCCTCAGACGATCCCACAGGTGAAGAAGCCGGATGTGGAGGACCTGGGCTGGCATGGTTACATGTGGTCTGCGGTTGTGAGGCCGGTTGGACGTACTGCCAAATTCTCTAAAAACAACATTGGAAGCGGCTTATAGTAGAGATATGAACATAATTTTATCTGGCAACATCTCTGGTGGACATTCCTGCAGTCAGCATGCCAATTGCACGCTCCCTCAACTTGAGATATCTGTGGCATTGTGTTGATAAAACTGCACATTTTAGTTGCCTTTTGTTCCCAGCACAAGGTGTACCTGTGTAATGATCGTGCCATTTAATCAGTTTCTTGATAAACCACACCTGTCAGGTGGATGGATTATCTTGGCAAAGGAGAAATGCTCACTAACAGTGATGTAAACACATTTGTGCACAAAATGAGAGAAATACATTTTTTTTGCATATGGAAAAATACTAGGATCTTTTATTTCAGCTCATGAAACCAACGCTTTACATGTTGCGTTTATATTTTTGTTCAGTATGACCAAGTATTAAACATTTTAATCTATTCCAATACCTTTACCAAAATCAATTCAAAGCATGCATTTCCAATCATCATTAAATCTACTGGGTCACAAGGTCGCTTCTCCAGACATCCATGATCACACTCCTGCCATAACCAAATCCAAAGACGTGACAAACACAGTACTCCACGCAGCTGCACTCCCAAGATTTCCTAGAACGAGTCTGAGCCAATGACACAAGCCTCACAGATGTGCTTAAGGCCCTTTCCAATTCCCTCCGGGACCGAAAGGATTAGAGCGTTACATAACCAGGCAGATTCCCCTCATTGCTTGAAGGGGACGAGATTAATAATGCTTTATTGCACTGATGTGAGTGTCCACGACAGCATTTCCATTCAAAAGGCCTGGAAAAGTATTTGATAGGTCAAGATTTCACATTCATTGTGTGTCCATCATTCATGTATAGAAATGTCATGACAAAATGCTGGTCATTTTCAGCAAACAGAGGGAGATTGGCACTTTTCATAAAAGTTCTCTACTAAAACTAAGGTTTCGCCTTTAAAAACTAGCTAATAGGCAAGTATTTTTGGTGATTCATGAGGGGGGGGGGGGGGTGATATTAAAGCATGAAAGAAACCATCAGGCTAAAACTAGGCCTTTTAGACAGATTTCGGTAATGAGAACTTGGGGTGAAGCGTCAAATTCAGGTGAAAATGTCAAATGTGTTTGCCTTATTTTAAATTGCCATAAACTAAGCATCTTGGTCTTCAGAATTACAGTGGATTGTTGCAGATATATCATGGTTTTCTAACTGAATTTGCTACTGCCATGGTTAAAACTGGTTTCATGAGAATCTATCACATGCGTGTCATTCAACAGGTTTCAGCATGCAGTCAGCGACCGGGCTTTAAATTACAAGTGCGCGATAGGGGACTATGAATACCACAGGCTTGATCAACAACAGTGAAACAGAAGATACAGCCCTGCATGTTTGCCTTTATCAGTACCTTTAAGGTTTCGCAAATGTTCACGTCACCAACTGAAAGTGGACCTCTCACTTCCACAATCACCCAAACCTCTGGAGTAGATCTTCGGTTGGATTGAAGGTTTGATCAAGTAGACTTGAAGCACGTTTCACTTTCTAGAATAAAAATGGAGCCTATTTTCAAAAGGCATTTGGAGTCCTCTACCTCCCGAGTCCCTTTTAGAATGCATGTTGCGTAGCTTAGCTGGCTCTTTCAGCTGAACAATCCTCCTTAAAAGCATGTAGCCCTGACTACATATGTGTATTGCTCTCTATAAAAAATGATTTTTTAAAGGCATTCACTGAAGACCTAGGCTTACCAAAACAAACAGCGTATGGCTCAGGTTCCTAAATCAAATGACATTTTATTTGTCACATACACATGGTTAGCAGATGTTAATGCGAGTGTAGCGAAATGCTTGTGCTTCTAGTTCCGACAATGCAGTAATAACCAACAAGTAATCTAACTAACAATTCCAAAACTACTGTCTTATACACAGTGTAAGGGGATAAAGAATATGTACATAAAGATATATGAATGAGTGATGGTACAGAGCGGCATAGGCAAGATACAGTAGATGGTATCGAGTACAGTATATACATATGAGATGAGTATGTAAACAAAGTGGCATAGTTAAAGTGGCTAGTGATACATGTATTACATAAAGATGCAGTAGATGATAGAGTACAGTATATACGTATAGATATGAGATGAATAATGTAGGGTATGTAAACATTATTAGGTAGCATTGTTTAAAGTGGCTAGTGATATTTTACATCATTTCCCATCAATTCCCATTATTAAAGTGGCTGGAGTTGAGTCAGCGTGTTGGCAGCAGCCACTCAATGTTAGTGGTGGCTTTTTAACAGTCTGATGGCCTTGAAATAGAAGCTGTTTTTCAGTCTCTCGGTCCCAGCTTTGATGCACCTATACTGACCTCGCCTTCTGGATGAACAGGCAGTGGCTCGGGTGGTTGTTGTCCTTGATGATCTTTATGGCCTTCCTGTAACATTGGGTGGTGTAGGTGTCCTGGAGGGCAGGTAGTTTGCCCCCGGTGATGCGTTGTGCAGACCTCACTACCCTCTGGAGAGCCTTACGGTTGTGGGCGGAGCAGTTGCCATACCAGGCGGTGATACAGCCTGCCAGGATGCTCTCGATTGTGCATCTGTAGAAGTTTGTGAGTGCTTTTGGTGACAAGCCGAATTTCTTCAGGCTCCTGAGGTTGAAGAGGCGCTGTTGCGCCTTCTTCACGATGCTGTCCGTGTGGGTGGACCAATTCAGTTTGTCTGTGATGTGTATGCCGAGGAACTTAAAACTTGCTACCCTCTCCACTACTGTTCCATCGATGTGGATAGGGGGGGGCTGTTCGTCGTTGTTGGTAATCAAGCCTACCACTGTTGTGTCGTCCGCAAACTTGATGATTGAGTTGGAGGCGTGCGTGGCCACGCAGTCGTGGGTGAACAGGGAGTACAGGAGAGGGCTCAGAACGCACCCTTGTGGGGCCCCAGTGTTGAGGATCAGCGGGGTGGAGATGTTGTTGCCTACCCTCACCACCTGGGGGCGGCCCGTCAGGAAGTCCAGTACCCAGTTGCACAGGGCGGGGTCGAGACCCAGGGTCTCGAGCTTGATGACGAGCTTGGAAGGTACTATGGTGTTAAATGCCAAGCTGTAGTCGATGAACAGCATTCTCACATAGGTATTCCTCTTGTCCAGGTGGGTTAGGGCAGTGTGCAGTGTGGTTGAGATTGCATCGTCTGTGGACCTATTTGGGCGGTAAGCAAATTGGAGTGAGTCTAGGGTGTCAGGTAGGGTGGAGGTGATATGGTCCTTGACTAGTCTCTCAAAGCACTTCATGATGACGGAAGTGAGTGCTACGGGGCGGTAGTCGTTTAGCTCAGTTACCTTAGCTTTCTTGGGAACAGGAACAATTGTGGCCCTCTTGAAGCATGTGGGAACAGCAGACTGGGATAGGGATTGATTGAATATGTCCGTAAACACACCAGCCAGCTAGTCTGCGCATGCTCTGATGGCGCGGCTGGGGATGCCGTCTGGGCCTGCAGCCTTGCGAGGGTTAACACGTTTAAATGTTTTCCTACACCTATTAAAATGAGCATATGCCGTAGCTCTCATAGGTTTCATTGGGTTGTGGACCTATTAATATTGAGCATGTGGCCTTGCTCTCTCTCAGGTACAGTTCACTTTGTAAGACATCCTGATCCTCTGTCACCAGATCTGATTATGTTGTGGAGAGGTCCCGCCCCTGCTGTGTCAGAGTGTCAGGCACTGATACTGAACAGTTTGTAGAATACACATTGCCATTCCAACCTCAACTTTGAGAGAACAAAACACTCAAGTAATCTACTTCCCTCTCGGTGTGTGTTTAGCCTACACATTAAAACAGACCACGATACAATATTCTGATCTGCTGCTTCTGACACCCATTCCAGGCCCCAAAAGCACATTGTGCTATTACGCTAAGCCTTTTCCTATTACCACAGCTTTAGAGTCAAAGGTATAGTCTAGGCCAAGACTAATTAATTAACTCCACAAATGTTGTTTTAGAAGCTGATCTGAGATTAGCACACAATGGAGATTGACTTTCCCTTGTATAAAGGCCTAGAGTATCAATTAACGGTGACACGTGCCCAAAGCACTGATATGATATCACTGGAGGTCAGTGTGTACCCACAATTATGTTATTAAATGTTTTAAATGGCTAAGAGACATGAGATAGGCCTACCTAATATTTATTCAGATAAATGTTTAACCGACTTTACAAGCTGTAACCTAGAACATGACTCATTCTTGTGGGATGTGCTTGATGTTCCGATTTCATTACCGATACGCCAGTTGACACCATCAGAAATTCTTTAGGTGGAATTTCAGGAAGTAAATGTTTCTAGCAATTGGGAAAAAATGATTAGCAAGGCTCTGTGTGGTTGTAATGATTGCAAACTCAGCCAACTGTAAAACACAACCCAGATGAGACACAGTCACGATTAATAAAACACAGGTGACTGACGTAATGGAGCCTGTGCCGGCTCCTCCAGGCCCACCGGGGCCCTGTCAGGCAGGGGTGGGACGATGGCTTCCAGGTGTGGGGTTTGAGGCTGTAGGGGTGGGCGCCTGCCACCTCTCTTCCTCCACACAGCTGCTGCTCCACAGAGCCCTTTATGGCATCAAGTCTGTGTGTGTGTGACATAGTTAATTAAGGCAGTGAGAAGGTTATTTACCAGACCAAGGGTTTGAGGCAAATGTGCACTTGATAATTGAGTATTCGTGCTGGCATCTCCATATCTTTTAAGGAAAATATGACAACTGCCAACTGGGCTTGAGATATTTGCAGGACAGACCATGGCAGTACAGCCTGGCCTTCAAGCTTATTTAATGTGGCCCCTTAACGTGGTTGTGCACAAATATTCACTGCGTGCTGGCATGAATGGCCTTTATCATTGTTGTGGTTGGATGGTAAAGTCTGGAGTGAAATGCGGGATGTTCCCTAAAATGTTTGCATGTCACTGTTACCAATTAGATCAATGGTGAAAAATCTCTCACTCCAAACACTAACGACATCTGACCTAATTGGACTGACCAACCAGCGATGTAGCAACAGGAGTCAATTTGCAGTCCTTGCCTCCTGAACTCCGACCCTCGGTTATCAGAAATCTAGAGCTGTACACAGAATTATCACCCCTTAAACAAACAGCATATAAAAACTTGCTGGTAAATGACCCTTCCACTGTCCACATAACATACGTACGTATATACTCTAAAATGTCATTACCACAAGTGAAGGCATTTTCAGCAGGTGTGATGAGATATCAGCCTGCATTTCCATCTTTAATTTGTTTCCCTATTTAATTTCTATAGAGTGGCTACTGGACAGTGAAAACAACAGGAAGGGCAGTCAGTGTGTCAGTGGGGTGGAATATCAAGCGCACAAAGCCCTACCTCTCCCGATGTATTATTTAATGGGATAGTGGCACAATGAGCTACTCAGGCGGAATAACGCTGATTGGCGTCTCGCTCGCTCTCCGAAACGTTGACGAGCAGGATCAGTTGCACACTTCAGTCTTTCCATCACAGCACAGACGGTAAAGTTTCTCTGCTATAGCGGGGGAGTGAGTAATCTGGCACTGGTTCAAATCACGATCTCTCACACATTATGACTTCACCAAGAACATCCCCCCGCTTTTAGAATACGTACATTGAATAAACAATGATACATCATGCTCTTTTAGAGTTGGAATGTGTGGTTGTGTCGTCAAATCAACAAAGACCCTCCAACACACATCTCCAGAAGGCAGCTTGTCCATATACAGTGCATTCAAAAGTATTCAGACCCCTTGACTTTTTCCACATGGTTACATTAGTCTTATTCTGAAATGGATTCAATTGTTTGTCCTTACCAATCTACACACAATACACCACAATGACAAAGTGAAAACGGGTTTAGAAATGTTAGCAAATGTATTTAAAAAAAATAACAGACCCTTTGCTATGAGAGTAGTAATTGCACATCCTGTTTCCATTGATCGTCCTTGAGTGGTTTCTAAAACTTGACTGGAGTCCACCTGTGGTAAATTCAATTGATTGGACATGACTTGGAAAGGCACACTTGTCTATATAAAGTCCCACAGTTGACAGTGCAAGTCAGAGCAAAAACCAAGTCATGAGGTTGAAGGAATTGTCCATAGAGCTCAGAGACAGAATTGTGTCGAGGAACAGATATGGGGAAGGGTACCAAAAAAATTCTGCAGCATTAAAGGTCCCCAACAACACAGTGGCCTCCATCATTCTTAAATGGACATTTGGAACCAACAAGACTATTCCTAGAGCTGGCAGCCCAGCCAAACAGCAATCGGGAAGAAGGGCCTTGGTCAGCTGGGTGACCAAGAATCCGATGGTCCCTCAGAGAGCTCGAGAGTTCCTCTGTGAAGATGGGAGAACCTTCCAGAAGGACAACCATCTCTGCAGCACTCCACCAATCAGGCCTTTATGGTATAGTGGCCAGACAGAAGCCACTCCTCATGACAGCCCGCTTGGAATTTGCCAAAGGCACCTAAAGGACTCTCAGACCATTGGTCTGATGAAACCAATATTTAACCCTTTGGCCTGAATACCAAGCATCAAGTACAGAGAGATCCTTGAGGAAAACCTGCTTCACAGCACCTCAGACTGAGGCAAAGGTTTACGTTCCAACAGGACAACGACCATAACGCAGGAGTGGCTTCGGGACAAGTCTCTGAATATCCTTGAGTGGCTCAGCCAGAGCCCGGACTTGAACCCGATCTAACATCTCTGGAGAGACCTGAAAATAGCTGTGCAGCGACTCTCTCCATCCAACCTGACAGAGCTTGAGAGGATTTGCACAGAATTGGAGAAACTCCCCAAATACAGAAGTGCCAAGCTGGCAGCGTCATACCCAAGAAGACTTGAGGCTGTAATCGCTGGAAAGGGTACTTCAACAAAGTACTGAGTAAAGGGTCTGAATACTTATGTAAATGTGATGTTTTTTTAATATACATTTGCAAAAATGTTGAAACCTGTTTTTGCTTGGTCACCATGGGGTATTGTGTGTGGACTGAGCACTTCCTTATACTTACGCTCTGGAAGAGATCTTGAAATTCAGTGTCAGGTTGAACACAGATGGGCAGGTCTACAATGCCTGAACTAAATGTTACATTGTCACCATATATTAGACTAATACAAGTAATGTCTGCAGTGAACTTGAGGTTTCCGAGTTCAGATGTTTTGAACGCGACAAGTCAATTCGCGTTAATGATAAACATCGGTGTGACGTTTCAAATTGTACAAAGTGTCAAGAGGCACGTGCAGTTCAAAACAGTCCGCAAAGGTAACCATCAGTCATGTGACTCAACTGGCATGATCTCGTCGGGAACCCCCCGGCAAACCCACTCGTTTCATTCTCAACGACTCGAACGTGGGTAACCCTAGAGTAACGTTAAGTGGTATCATGCACACTTTTCCTCACCACTTGAATCCTACCGTGGTTAGTCATGATGCTGGTTAGGAGCACTTCCCAAACGGCATGCCTAACTACTTCGCATATAGTTGTTTTTGAAGTACATACACAAACGATATGGCTTTTTAACTAAAGTCAGTTGGCTATAGCCATGGAGGAATAGGCGAAACCAATAAACGAATATTTACTATGGCTAACTACTGTAGCTAGTATACCAGAACCTATTGGCTTTCAAGGAGTGCCAACACTCCATCGTTAGTCAAAACGCTTAGTTAGCTATCAACCCCCCACACACACACACACAAAAAAAAAAAACACTGCCCAGTGCCCACCTGAGAATGTCTAGCATCCTAGCTCTATTTAATACTCCGTCTCAATCGTGCTTTACATTTTTTAGCTAATGCTTTCATAGACAACAAGCAACTGGGTCACGTGAGTTATTGTTTGCCATCTACTTAGCTAGCAGCGCGAGCCAGGCTAGCTAGCCGCCTAGCCCAGCAGCTAGTAAACTAACACTTGAAGATCCTAAATGCTACAACAAGCGTTAGACAGAATTCGTCACGTCACTGGCTTCAACCTCCAATCGTTAAAAAGGACAAATACATTCCTACTGCTAAACTCAATAAATAAAAGCATAGCTTCTGACTGATTTTCTCGCTAACTAGTAGCTAGTATTGTTAGATAGCTACTGCGTCGATTGGAAGAGGAAGCATTCCTTAAAACGACTAGCCACAGCTGGGACCGGGAGCAACACATATCAATTGAATCCTGTAACGTTAGGTAAATTAGTTATATAAATAAACAACTTACCCTCTTGACAATATTTTTTGATTTTAGGGTCTCAATCTATCCATTGGATTTGTAATTCCATTTGGAAAGACTCTAGCACCCCAGCTCAAATCTCATTCTGATGCTGCGCAAATCCGAAACCTCTAGCCAACGGATCCGCCTCAAAATATTTAAAAGGACCGATGACGCCAGCATTATACCATAGTGAATATGATGCCGCGTTGAAAACAACTGGGAACTTGGAAAACGAGGTCAAATAATGACGTCAGTGATCTTCAGAATTCTGAGTTGGATGACCGTTTACAACTATTTTTTCCAGTCGGAGCTCATTTTTCCTTTGTTCCCAGTTGTCGTGAACGCGGCATAAATGAACACATCCTTTTCCACCAAGATAAGGTACAGTGTGATGCGTTCTATCTGTTCATTACCAAAACCAACCATACATATACCCAAATGATGGTTTATGGTCTGTACTTTATATTGTGTGATTTGAAAAGAGGAAGCTCAGAATAACCAATGTTGGAAATAGATTACATTGGAATATTAACTTGATATGTCCCATTTTCTCGTAGACCATGAGTCTTTGGATTCTTCCTAACTGAGTTGACTTCTCGGTGTGTTTCTGGAAGATTTTATATTTGCCTTGTGCACTCACTGCATTGATTTGCATTAACTAAATGTATGTCTGTGGATAGTCTGCCACCCGGTGGCCAATGTGGGAAAATACACCAGTCCCTGAATCCTGGGTCTATTTAATTAGGGAAACGGTCTACCATTTAAGAACGAAACGGAAGCAAACAGAATGAAACCGAGAGGGCCCTACCTGCAATGGTCAAGTATAAACTCAACGGGTGTAGGTAGACCTTACAGTGAAATGCTTACTTACAAGACTTTAACTAACAATGCAGTTAAGAAAAATAAGTGTTAAGAAAGTAATCACTAAAATAAACTGAAGTAAAATATATATATATAAATAATACAAATTAAAAATAAGAAAAATGGAAAAATAACAAATAATCAAAGAGCAACAATGAAATAACAATAACAAAGCTATATACAACGAGCACCGGTACAGAGTCAATGTGCGGGAGCACAAGTTAGTTCGAGGTAATATGTAGGTACAGGTAAAGTGACTATGCATAGATAATAAACAGAGCGTAGCATCAGTGTAAAAATGCGGGGGGCAATGCAAATAGTCCGGGTAGCCATTTGATTAGCTGTTAAGGAGTCTTATGGCTTGGGGGTAGAAGCTGTTAAGAATCCTTTTGGGCAAAGACTTGACGCTTTGGTACCGCTTACCGTGCGGTAGCAGAGAGAACATTCTATGACTAGGGTGGCTGGAGTCTTTGACGATTTTTAGGGCCTTTCTCTGACACTCCCTGGTATAGAGGTCCTGGATGGCAGGAAGCTTTGTCCCAGTGGTGTACTGGGCCTTACGAACTACCCTCTGTAGTGCATTGCGGTCGGAGGCCGAGCAGTTGTCATACCAGGCGGTGATGCAACTGATGGTGCAGCTGAAGAACTTTTAGAGGAGTTGAGGACCCATGCCAAATCTTTTCAGTCTCCTGAGGGGGAATAGGCATTGTCGTGCCCTCTACTACTGTCTTGGTGTGTTTGGACCACGATAGTTAGTTGGTGATGTGGACGCCAAGGAACTTTTACCTCTTGACCCACTCCACTACAACCCCGTCGATAAAAATGGGGGCGGGCTCTGTTCTCCTTTTCCTGAAGCCCTCGATTGTCTCCTTTGTCTTGATCACATTGAGGGAGAGGTTGTTATCCTGGCACCACACTGCCAGGTCTCTGACTACCTCCCTATAGGCTGTCTCATCGTTGTCGGTGTCATCGGCAAACTTAATTATGGTGTTGGAGTCATGCTTGGCCATGCAGTCATGGGTGAACAGGGAGTACAGGAGGGGACTGAGCACGCACCCGAGGGGCTCCTGTGTTGAGGATCAGCGTGGCAGATGTGTTGTTACCTACCCTTACTACCTGGGGGCGGCCCGTCAGGAAGTCCAGGATCCAGTTGCAGAGGGAGGTGTTTAGTCCCAGGGTCCTTAGCAAGTAGTCAGTTGTCTCACCTACACACACAAACAAACAACATTTGGATATCTTACTGCATATTGGAAATATAGATCTGTAAACACACAGATACAATGGGTTGAAATATCAACTGTGATTATTCATGATGAATGTAAACTTCACTTTTTGGTAGCTGTTCAATAGACAACCTTCCAAGTCAAATTTGCTTTCATTCACAAATTTGCTTTCATGCCATCCTGAATCTCCCAAAACATCCTCGATAGGCCCAGTCCACCATCAGTCCTCCTCTCAGACAGTTACTAGAGACAGAGAAACCATGGAACTGGACTGCCACATGTCAGGAGGCCATTCAACAGCAAAAATGCACTGGAAATGGCTGCTGTGCATTGCTCTAATATGTAACTATTTTGCTACCAACTATGGCTGGCCAGCCCATATGATAACTGAACTGGACTCACAATGTGAAGAATGGGCATTCATGCTGGGGTGACTCATGCATTGGACTGAGAAAGTGCAGTAATCTCAACATCCTCCCGAGTGGCGTAGTGGTCTAAGGCGCTGCAACGCAATGCTAGCTGTGCCACTAGAGATTCTGGGTTTGAGGCCAGGCTGTACTGTGTTTCTTCTGACACATTGGTGCGTTAGTGGTCTTTGTGTACAATGCTTGATCAGAAATAACACATATGGAATCATGTAGTAACCAAAAAAGTGTTAAACAAATCAAAATATTTTTTTTATTTGAGATTCTTTGAAGTAGCCACCTGTCACACCCTGACCATAGTTTACTTCGTATATTTCTATGTTTTGGTTGGTCAGGGTGTGAGCTGAGTGGGCATTCTATGTTTCATGTCTAGTTTGTCTATTTCTATGTCTGGCCTGATATGGTTCTCAATCAGAGGCAGGTGTTAGTCATTGTCTCTGATTGGGAACCATATTTAGGTAGCCTGGGTTTCACTGTGTGTTTGTGGGTGATTGTTCCTGTCTCTGTGTTTGCACCAGATAGGACTGTTTCGGTTTTCGTTACGTTCTTTGTTTTGTAGTGTTTGTATTGATTCGTGTTTTACGTTTGTTTATTAAACATGGATCGCAATCTACACGCCGCATTTTGGTCCGACTCTCCTTCACCACAAGAGAACCGTTACACCACCCTTTGCCTTGATGACAGCTTTGCACACTCTTGGGATTCTCTCAACCAGCTTCATGAGGCAGTCACCTGGAATGCATTTCAATTAACAGGCGAACCTTGTTAAAAGTTAAATTGTGGAATTTATTTTCAACTTAATGCTGTTTGAGCCAAACAGTTGTGTTGTGACAAGGAAGGGTTGGTATACAGAAGATCGCCCTATTTGGTAAAAGACCAAGTCCATATTATGGCAAGAACAGCTCAAATAGGCAAAGAGAAACAACAGTCCATCATTACTTTAAGACATGAGGGTCAGTCAGTCAGCACACATAATCCAAAATGAACAAGGGCTACTTATATGTATGCAAAGATGTTTGAGTGTAATCATGTTTGCCATATTGGATTCAGAATCAAATTGATTTACACTATAGGCATGAGTGTTGTACACAATTCTGAATAAGATAATTTGTGATGGCCCCTTGATTTAGGGCTCTATTTAATCACGGAAATTCATCGTTACAGCGAGAGTGAAATTAAAAAGGCAGTTCTCCCGCGTCAGCAGAGACTGCATTCACAGCTCAAATGGAAATTATCTTTACATTTATTTCTCACAAACTGTAACGCTTCAGCGATACAGATTGAATAGAGCCCTTAATTGCACGTCTAGGGGCTAAGGGAACAACCCCCCCCCCCCCCCTCCCCCTCCAACCAGGCTATATTGAGTTACGTGGGCAGGTGTGTCATATCTATCAATTTAAACACTTTGGCAGTAAAATATTTTTACACAACCATCCATTTCATATATGGGAGCCCTTGATGAGATAGAAAAACATGGTTGTGTTTTGTTATACCTCGGGTAGGGGTTATCTCTATAATATTCTGAGGGACTTGCCACTAGCCTAACTGAGCCGAGCCCTTTCTTTGAACAAGTGGGGCATTCATTTCCTTTTTACTACTTTGGTACAGTAAAATCACTGGTACCAGTAAAACTGCTGATTTTCTGTACATTGGGTGATCAATGGGACCAGAAAGTGCATTGTGGTAACTTGAAAGAAGTGTGCCAGAGCCCTATACTACGAATCAGGTTTGAAGAGTTGGCAAGGTAACTTTGGTCAACTCTCAGTTCAACTCGGGATAACCGGTAACATAAAAGTGGCTCATCATTTAGCCAGTTAAATTTCTATGGCAATGAATCCTGCTCTGGGCAGGCTAACTCCACTTACCCTGAATGAAGTGTCTGAGCCACAAGTTGAGGACCAATGAAATCAGATACCTCCCTCTCCCAAAGATTGTGTCATCACCCCCTTCATTTGAGGAATTCTACTCATTAAATATTTAAAATGTTTTTTTTTTGTGTGTGTAAAAAAATTGTCTATGACATTACACAGTTCGTAATGACAGCATTTGCTTTCCAAACTTAGCCTACATTTTTTTGCGCGATTGTATTTTAAAATTTGTGAAAGACATTGACAGCTGTTTACCAACCATAGACAGACATGTATGAGCTAATCCGTAGATGGCAGTTCAAGTCAAGACTGGCAGCCATTTGAGAGTTTGGGACTAGGCTATAAGGTTCTATCTGCATTTTTGTCAAAATGTTATTGACATACTGTGGGGCAAAAAAGTATTTAGTCAGCCACCAATTGTGCAAGTTCTCCCACTTAAAAAGATGAGAGAGGCCTGTAATTTTCATCATAGGTACACTTCAACTATGACAGACAAAATGAGATTGTAGGAATTTTTATGAATTTATTTGCAAATTATG
Organism: Oncorhynchus kisutch; assembly: GCF_002021735.2. Classification (NCBI taxonomy): domain Eukaryota; kingdom Metazoa; phylum Chordata; class Actinopteri; order Salmoniformes; family Salmonidae; genus Oncorhynchus; species Oncorhynchus kisutch. The sequence goes on along the minus strand of NC_034190.2, from coordinate 32,103,310 downwards.
GTGGAAAATAAGTATTTGGTCACCTACAAACAAGCAAGATTTCTGGCTCTCACAGACCTGTAACTTCTTCTTTAAGAGGCTCCTCTGTCCTCCACTCGTTACCTGTATTAATGGCACCTGTTTGAACTTGTTATCAGTATAAAATACACCTGTCCACAACCTCAAACAGTCACACTCCAAACTCCACTATGGCCAAGACCAAAGAGCAGTCAAAGGACACCAGAAACAAAATTGTAGACCTGCACCAGGCTGGGAAGACTGAATCTGCAATAGGTAAGCAGCTTGGTTTGAAGAAATCAACTGTGGGAGCAATTATTAGGAAATGGAAGACATACAAGACCACTGATAATCTCCCTCGATCTGGGGCTCCACGCAAGATCTCACCCCGTGGGGTCAAAATTATCACAAGAACGGTGAGCAAAAATCCCAAAGTAACAAAGCCTACCATCAGTAACACACAAAACACACACAAATCCTGCAGTGCCAGACGTGTCCCCCTGCTTAAGCCAGTACATGTCCAGGCCCGTCTGAAGTTTGCTAGAGAGCATTTGGATGATCCAGAAGAATATTGGGAGAATGTCATATGGTCAGATGAAACCAAAATATAACTTTTTGGTAAAAACTCAACTCGTCGTGTTTGGAGGACAAAGAATGCTGAGTTGCATCCAAAGAACACCATACCTACTGTGTAGGTTTTTCTGCAAAGGGACCAGGACGACTGATCCGTGTAAAGGAAAGAATGAATGGGGCCATGTATCGTGAGATTTTGAGTGAAAACCTCCTTCCATCAGCAAGGGCATTGAAGATGAAACGTGGCTGGGTCTTTCAGCATGACAATGATCCCAAACACACCGCCCGGGCAACAAAGGAGTGGCTTCGTAAGAAGCATTTCAAGGTCCTGGAGTGGCCTAGCCAGTCTCCAGATCTTAACCCCATAGAAAATCTTTGGAGGGAGTTGAAAGTCTGTGTTGCCCAGCAACACTCCCAAAACATCACTGCTCTAGAGGAGATCTGCATGGAGGAATGGGCCAAAATACCAGCAACCGTGTGTGAAAACCTTGTGAAGACTTACAGAAAACCTTTGGCCTCTGTCATTGCCAACAAAGGGTATATAACAAAGTATTGAGAAACTTTTGTTATTAACCAAATACTTATTTTCCACCATAATTTGCAAATAAATACATTAAAAATCCTACAAAGTGATTTTCTGGATTTTCTTTTCTCATTTTGTCTGTCATAGTTGAAGTGTACCTATGATGAAAATTACAGGCCACTCTCGTCTATTTAAGTGGGAGAACTTGCACAATTGGTGGCTGACTAAATACTTTTTTGCCCCACTGTATGCTTGTTCTGTTCAATGTTCTCTATCGATATAGTACTCTAAATACCCCAATTCATGTTCTTAAATTAAAAAGAATACAATATAAAAATTACTGACACCATTCAAACCACCGAGGGTTCGGAAACTTAAAGCCAATTATCTCAGAATCCGATTTTTGCAGAAAGAACCTTATTGCATTTCTAGCATTTTTTTATATATTTTTTATTTCACCTTTATTTAACCAGGTAGGCTAGTTGAGAACAAGTTCTCATTTGCAACTGCGACCTGGCCAAGATAAAGCATAGCAGTGTGAGCAGACAACACAGCGTTACACATGGAGTAAACAATTTACGAGTCAATAACACAGTAGAAAACAAAGGGGGAGTCTATATACAATGTGTGCAAAAGGCATGAGGAGGTAGGCGAATAATTAAAAATTTGCAGATTAACACTGGAGTGATAAATGATCAGATGGTCATGTACAGGTAGAGATATTGGTGTGCAAAAGAGCAGAAAAGTAAATAAATAAAAACAGTATGGGGATGAGGTAGGTGAAAATGGGTGGGCTATTTACCAATAGACTATGTACAGCTGCAGCGATCGGTTAGCTGCTTAGATAGCTGATGTTTGAAGTTGGTGAGGGAGATAAAAGTCTCCAACTTCAGCGATTTTTGCAATTCGTTCCAGTCACAGGCAGCAGAGTACTGGAACGAAAGGCGGCCAAATGAGGTGTTGGCTTTAGGGATGATCAGTGAGATACACCTGCTGGAGCGCGTGCTACGGATGGGTGTTGCCATCGTGACCAGTGAACTGAGATAAGGCGGAGCTTTACCTAGCATGGACTTGTAGATGACCTGGAGCCAGTGGGTCTGGCGATGAATATGTAGCGAGGGCCAGCCGACTAGAGCATACAAGTCGCAGTGGTGGGTGGTATAAGGTGCTTTAGTGACAAAACGGATGGCACTGTGATAGCAAACTGGATGCAGTCTGAGTAGAGTGTTGGAAGCCATTTTGTAGATGACATCGCCGAAGTCGAGGATCGGTAGGATAGTCAGTTTTACTAGGGTAAGCTTGGTGGCGTGAGTGAAGGAGGCTTTGTTGCGGAATAGAAAGCCGACTCTTGATTTGATTTTCGATTGGAGATGTTTGATATGAGTCTGGAAGGAGAGTTTGCAGTCTAGCCAGACACCTAGGTACTTATAGATGTCCACATATTCTAGGTCGGAACCATCCAGGGTGGTGATGCTAGTCGGGCATGCGGGTGCAGGCAGCGATCGGTTGAAAAGCATGCATTTGGTTTTACTAGCGTTTAAGAGCAGTTGGAGGCCACGGAAGGAGTGTTGTATGGCATTGAAGCTTGTTTGGAGGTTAGATAGCACAGTATCCAATGACGGGCCGAAAGTATATAGAATGGTGTCGTCTGCGTAGAGGTGGATCAGGGAATCGCCCGCAGCAAGAGCAACATCATTGATATATACAGAGTAAAGAGTCGGCCCGAGAATTGAACCCTGTGGCACCCCCATAGAGACTGCCAGAGGACCGGACAGCATGCCCTCCGATTTGACACACTGAACTCTGTCTGCAAAGTAATTGGTGAACCAGGCAAGGCAGTCATCCGAAAAACCGAGGCTACTGAGTCTGCCGATAAGAATATGGTGATTGACAGAGTCGAAAGCCTTGGCAAGGTCGATGAAGACGGCTGCACAGTACTGTCTTTTATCGATGGCGGTTATGATATCGTTTAGTACCTTGAGTGTGGCTGAGGTGCACCCGTGACCGGCTCGGAAACCAGATTGCACAGCGGAGAAGGTACGGTGGGATTCGAGATGGTCAGTGACCTGTTTGTTGACTTGGCTTTCGAAGACCTTAGATAGGCAGGGCAGGATGGATATAGGTCTGTAACAGTTTGGGTCCAGGGTGTCTCCCCCTTTGAAGAGGGGGATGACTGCGGCAGCTTTCCAATCCTTGGGGATCTCAGACGATATGAAAGAGAGGTTGAACAGGCTGGTAATAGGGGTTGCGACAATGGTGGCAGATAGTTTCAGAAATAGAGGGCCCAGATTGTCAAGCCCAGCTGATTTGTACGGGTCCAGGTTTTGCAGCTCTTTCAGAACATCTGCTATCTGGATTTGGGTAAAGGAGAACCTGGAGAGGCTTGGGCGAGGAGCTGCGGGGGGGGCGGAGCTGTTGGCCGAGGTTGAAGTAGCCAGGCATAGTCAAATTGCCAGGGTTAGAGGTTCCAAAAGCATATCCGCGGGAAGTTGGGGTGCTGCAGCACCTGAAAACTCTGAATTTAAAAAATATATTTATAAAAAAAATATATATATTCTTCTCACAAAATGATGATATAAACATCAGTAGAGCGGGCAAAATTGTTTTCAGCATATACACCTTGGCAAAAAAAGGTAGTTGTATAATTAAGAACAATAGTTGGAATTGTAAGAGTTCTTTCCCTGTCCCTTTCTCTGCAATTGTCATTCTAATGGAATCCAGAAAGAACAAAACCCTTTTTTACTATGTATGTAACGTTAGCTTTCTACCAGCGAAACAATTTTCATAGCTACCGGCACAAGGTTAGCTCGCTAGGTAAAGTTAACGTGTTCTAACTAGCTCAATGCGATGGCCAAAAATCAGCTGCATTTGGTAGTCAAACCTATGATGGGAGAAATGTGCATTATTGTAACGACTGTTTTTTGATAACATATTTTGTCTGCGCATTTGTTGGATATATCTCATTTGACAATGTGTTACTAGCTACGTAAACTATGCTAGCTAACTTGTAAGGTTTTATTTCTTATTTCTTGCTAACTTTAGCTAGCTAACATAAGAGAGCTTATGCTAGCTAGATAACTTTCTAAGCTAGGCTAACGTTAGCTAATTTAGGTTTGTCTGCCCATATGCATTATAGGAAGCTAGCTAGTGTATCCACAACTCCAAACTGGTGGGGTGTAGTCATGTGTCAGCCGTTGATTACTAACTGACGTTAGCTAATAGCTAGCAAATGGGTGATGTTTTCATTTATTTTCTCTGTTTGCTCGCGGTGCTCGCTCTGACAGTAGACCAATATGATGGTCTGAGTTTTTTAACCCAGCTTTGCTTTCTTTTCTATGTCTACATTTGACTCTTTGGTATATATCTAGCTAGCTAGCTTATAAAACCATCGATGTAGCGAAATTATGAATGCTTGTTATGTGAGGTCCATGTAGCCGAGTCTTTGGCATGGAAGGATATGGAAATAATTAATACATTTAGTGACACACACTTTGTAGCTACTTGTTGTAGTTGCAGGGTCTTGATAACATGTGTTAATGGTTAATCATCTATATTCTTCTTGTGCCTCGTGGCTGATTTCATATTATCTCAAAACATAAAGGTATGTACATCTCAGCATATTGCATTCAATTATTGCACTTGTGTGGGCTAATTAAACATTTCATGACATATACCATCTTACTGTTGGATCATGATTATGAAAGGGATTTATGCCGACCGCAATGTTCGCAACTAAACATTTTTTTAAACCTTTCGCTTTGGTTGTAATTCGTCAATAAGCATTCAATACATGCATAAATACTGTTTTACCTCAATTAGCTACAATCTTTAGTTGAATTCATAATTTTGTGGTAAGCCATTTTGGATACAAGAAACACAGATTTTCTGTTTTGTGAGCCAGACTAATTAGAATAACGCACTGCCCAGCATTACCGCCCGCACAAGTGTGGTGAGTTGACATTTGCCCTAGCAGTTTTCAATAGGGTGGGGCACCGCTCACTTTGCAAGGCAGGCTCAATGACTCCGGGGGAGAGCAAAAAGAGAGAGATAGCAAAGATGTGGTGCACATGTGTGATGTAGTACTCAATTTTCGGGTGCCACATTTGGCTTGTGAGTACCACTTTCTGAACCAGTGGCCAAACCGGTGGCATCATTATGTCACCTATCCGGCCTCTAGGTCACCAGGCTGCTCGTTATGGCGCGCACCTGTGAGTCATCAGACTCATCTGGACTCCATCACCTCCCTGATTTACCTTCCCTATATATATATCACTCCCTTTGGTTCATTCCCCCAGGCGCTATTGTTTCTGTTTCATGTCTGTGCGTTGTTCTGTATTATGTTTTCATTTATTTACGAAATTATTCCAACCCCAAACCTGCTTCCCGACTCCCAGCGCACACGTTGCACTTTAAAGGTAGCATTTGACTAAGGTAGGCAGTGCTTAGTCAAAATTGGACTAGCTACTATGGTGGAAAATTACAAACTCTTATATACATGTGCTGTATAAGCCTCAACCTTTACTTTTCCACTATCTGTTTGAAGGTCATGTACGAAGCTAGTAACTTTTCCACTCGTGTCTTTGTGTTACTTAGTCATGCGATCGAGGGCCGTTTTAAGGGGGACCATGGTTTTGGTACATCCTGTTCTTTTGGTATCTGTCAAGGACACAGCTGTGTGGAGCCAAGGTTTATGGCCATGCTGGACCAGTACACCCCTAAGCTGTTGTCCTTATTCCAAGGGAGTAGCACTTGGACACAGATTGAGGGTCATGCTGGATGTCCTACTCCAGGTACAGTATTTTCAGGAAAAATTCAGTTTTATATTTAGCTGGCTGATGTTTGGTGCTACAATTTAAGCCACAGGCCCTGCTCTGCTACCCATGCATTGTATGTATTTTAGTAATATACTTTGATTGGTGAATGGATAGATTTCACTCCTTCACATGCACAGATTCAATCTGTAGTGTTACTGAGCAGTTAATGGTATGTGGTTTGTGTTGAATACCTAATTTCAGGACCGAAGCAGTACCCCCATTAAGACCAGTGGATTTGTTACTTAACCACCTGGCTGAAGATGAGCCCTGAATTACAGAAAATAAATGCAAGCATATAGTCAAAATGACTCATCAGTAAACGGGGTCTTCTAAGCATTCCGAATTGCCCTAGAGGCACCAAAACATTACATTTCTGAACATTTAAGATTGTTCCACTAATGTCAAAAAAGCTGATTTACCTAAGTTAGTAGAGACCAAAAGGTGTGGTAACTCGTATGTTTAAAGTTTAGTAATGTTAGGTACAGTGGAACTTTTTGAAAAAGTATCAACCTACGTGACGAGGGCCAACCAACTTTCTGGTCGAGAATGCAGTGATGAGTGCTAAAACTGTTGCCTGTAATAAAGTGCATCTAACGGCTTTAATGAAGTAGCAGCTGCGTTCATATAGTCTAGGACCAATAGGAACGTTAACTGAATGTTTACCGAGGCAGGACCTATTTCTATCAGAAGAATTCCATTTTTATTCTCCGCTTCTTAACCCAATATGCTTTTTAAAAGACATTTTATTTGCTCAGATACTTGTAAGCAGGGACATGATCAATATGGATACTATCCAAAGTACATATGCTTAAATCAGACTTTATGCACTCTGGAGAACATATACTTAGTTTACATGGGGCTCCTAAGTGACGCAGCAGTCTAAGGCACTGCATGTCGGTGCTAAAGGCATCACTACAGACCAGGGTTCAATTCCAGGCTGTATCACAACCGGCCGTGATTGGGAGTCATAAGGGGGGCCAGGATTAGGCCATCATTGAAAATAAGAATTTGTTCTTAACAGACTTGCCTAGTTAAATAAAATCGAACCTGCATTCAATACTAATTTCAAGTCTTTCTGTAAAGCAATGAAAGACTGTAGTTGGAGCTTGGTCAACCGTGGAGGCAATAGCAAACAGTTTCATCGTGCAGGTCACAAGTTTATAGGCAAGTCGATATTGTTAACGTAAAAAAGTACAGGACTCAAAACCCCTGCGGCACACCTTTAATATCCCAGAAACCTGATTTAACACCATCGGCAGATATGCATAGTTCTGTCAAGTAATTTTTAAACCAGTTACATGCAGCTAGGTCTAGGCCAATTGAGGGAAGCCTCTAAATTAGAGATGCATGATCAACAGTATCAATAGCCTTTGACAGGTCAATGAAGAGGGCAGCACAATGTTGCCTTTTACAGTGCCTTGCGAAAGTATTCGGCCCCCTTGAACTTTGCGACCTTTTGCCACATTTTAGGTTTCAAACATAAAGATATAAAACTGTATTTTTTTGTGAAGAATCAACAACAAGTGGGACACAATCATGAAGTGGAACGACATTTATTGGATATTTCAAACTTTTTTAACAAATCAAAAACAGAAAAATTGGGCGTGCAAAATTATTCAGCCCCTTTACTTTCAGTGCAGCAAACTCTCCAGAAGTTCAGTGAGGATCTCTGAATGATCCAATGTTGACCTAAATGACTAATGATGATAAATACAATCCACCTGTGTGTAATCAAGTCTCCGCATAAATGCACCTGCACTGTGATAGTCTCAGAGGTCCGTTAAAAGCGCAGAGAGCATCATGAAGAACAAGGAACACACCAGGCAGGTCCGAGATACTGTTGTGAAGAAGTTTAAAGCCGGATTTGGATACAAAAAAATACTGTTTTATATCTTTATGTTTGAAGCCTGAAATGTGGCAAAAGGTCGCAAAGTTCAAGGGGGCCGAATACTTTCGCATGGCACTGTAAATGAACCACATTTATGACTATGGATGCAGCAGAGATAGTGCCTGGTCTAAAACCCAACTGATGTGCATTTAGAATACATTTAAGATAAAGAGCAAAGCTGAGAATTTAATCAAGGAATCTAATATTTTAGCTAGGCAAGAGGGTTTAGAAATAGGGCAATAATTATTTAGCAACTTTTGAAGGGGGATTACATGGGCCGCCTTCCAAATCTTGGGGATAGTACCAGATATGATCTTCAGGTAAAAAAAAAAGAGAATGATTCAGCAAATCGGGAGGCAGAGAGTTGCAGCAAAAATGGATCAAGCATATCAGCCCCAGTGGATTTTTTAAATATCAATCTTAAGGCATCTAGCACATCAGATAGTAAATTGTTGAAGTTAAAACAAAGATTCACCAGATATAACTCAACGCGAAACCCAGATGCAGACACAGGAGGCCGATGGTTGAAGTCGTCGATGTTTAAGAATCCAAAAAGGAGTAGGCATGAGAATGGTCGCGGAAGGGCTAAAGGTCAAAAAAAGATCAGAGTCCAGGAGGTACAGAGTGGCAGGCAAGTACAGAGTCCAGAAACAGGCACGGGTAAAATCCGGGAGGACTAGCAAAAGCAGGAGAACAGGAAAAACAACTGGTTGACTTGGACATACAAGACGAACTGGCACAGAGAGACAGGAAACACAGGGATAAATACACTGGGGAAAACAAGCAACACCTGGAGGGGATGGAGACCATAACAAGGACAGGTGAAACAGATCAGGGTGTGACACCAAAAGTTGGATGGTAACCGTTGTGTTAGCTAGAGTCTGGCAGAGGGAAGAGCAGTCGATTGACTGACCAGGGTCAATTAAACCACCGTTTCTCTCAAATAAAGTCTGCCGAGATAAAATTATGACTAAAAGCTTCACTTATCCCCTTCTAATCAGTTATGATGCCAGAGTCAGACAGAACTCACTTAGGCAGGGAAGAAGATACATTTTTGCACTTCAGTGCATTTACTGTTTTCCCAAACTTAGAAGGTTCACCAGCAGTCAGAGATAGAGATTAAGAAAGCTAAATCAAGCAACTTTTTAATCAAGATAGTATATGGGTCAAAGACGAGACGTGTACATTTGGTGTCCGAAGGCCATTCATTTAACATAAAAAGATAAATATGTATAAATGTAATCAACTCTTAAAATCTGTTATGGCAAGGCGATCCCCTAGGGGAACTCCCCCGCCCCCATTCAGCTGAAAAGGTGGCGCAGGGAATTCAAAAATATTCTTTAGAAATATTTAACTAATATTTAACCTTCTTTTGACCCTGTCACGACTCCCACCGAAGGTGGCTACCCTGCCTGTTCGGGCGGCTCTCAGCGGTCGTTGTCGCTGGTCTGCTAGCCACCACCGATCCCTTTTTCCTTTTCTGTTCATTTGGTCTTATTGGTTGCACCTGTCGCTTATTTTGTTTCTTGATTCATGTCTATTTAAGCCTGTTAGGCCCACCTATTTTTGTGCAGGATTGTTTTCTGTTAGTCCGGGTGTGCGTGGTCCTGTCCGTTTCTGTCTATTTATCGCCTATTGTTTTGGGCGTTCGTTTGGGAATCCCAATAAAGATGGTTTCCCCAGTTCCTCTGCTCTCTGCAATTGATTCTGCACTCACCACTCCAGGCGATTGTGACAGACCCAGCCATATTTGTGTTGCAAACTATTAAATTAAGGAAGTTATTGAACTCTAATATGTCAAAATGTCCTTCAGTGTAACTGTCCGGGATAAAATTCTAATGACAAAATGTTTTTACAATTTAGAAATTCATCCTAAAAATATAAATTAACACCCATGGCATAATTGTGTTAGTGTTTGCAGCAATATATAGAATAATGGGTGACATACAGTATCTAAAAATATTTTAAAACTTGAATAACTTTTATCTGGACTTTTGCACTTCATCAATATCATTCAGTATAACAAAGGTGAAAAGCCATTTTAACATCCCAAAAAAGACCAATTGAAAACCCTCTATCAATGAGGTGAGTAAATCTCTCTGAAATATTTGATTTCACATTTTCCCCCTCTAGTAACTTTTGTAACAACACATATCCGTACAACACAGAAAACATACTTTTAATGTTATTATTTTATAGAAAGCTATATTAAATATGAAAAGTAAGGATAATCTTTTATAGGTCAAGGTCATTACTTTATATATGTGGCCGAGAAACAGCCTGTCAAATATGTTTATGTATGAAATATGTCCTTCAGTATCATGCTTTTGTCCTTCAGCACAACAAAAGTTTCATGTTATACCACAATGTCACCCGTTATGCTGAATGACAGTAGCTTTGTTATCCCATGTAGCTTTGTTATCCCATCCCAACATTTAATAATGTAATTCATATTTATTTGTTGTATGAATACTGAATATTATAATTTTTTACTATTTTAAGGCATTTTAAGGTATTTCATGGCACATTATCTTTATACTGTAGATGCCATTGTCTAATGAGGATAGGGCTGCACGACACAGACAAATGATTAACGCAGATCCAGTTGCTAGGGAGGAAAGACTAGCCAGAAGAAAAGCAAGGTGTGTTAGGAGTGTGTATTGGAGGCGAAGTCAGGTGCAGGAGAGCAGAGTGTAGTGAACAGCCAATCTTTTTATTCCGATCCAAAATGACAGCACAAAGTAACATAAAATGTGCCCAAACACGGAACATGGACAAAAAGTAATGTGCGTAACAATATCCACAATTCCAAAATACACGTAACACAAACAATCTTACACAAAGACATGATGGGGAACAGAGGAATAAATACATATGGATTGATTGGGGAATGAAAACCAGGTGTGCAGGGAACAAGACAAAACAAATGGATACATGAAAAATGAAGCGGCGATGGCTAGAAAGCCGGTGACGTCGACCGACAAACGCCGCCCCAACCAAGGAGAGGAGCCGACTTCGGCGGAAGTCAAGACAAGGTGTGTCTTTTCATGGTTTCATGCTACTGTCAGCAACAGAATAGAATATCATAGGATATAAAGCTGGGTACATAACACTTAACATTAAGTTGCACGATTACACTGTAGTTAAGGTTTTATTGTACTGCAGTATAACTGATGGATTATATTGGTTAAATCAGAGGAGGCGCTGTGAAAAAATCTAACAAATGAATGTGGTGATGAACTCCAGTATCGGGCAGTGCTCTGCGGTCGATGTCACCGGTCTTCTAGCCATCATTGATCCATTTTTCATTTTCCATTTGTTTTGTCGTCTTCCTACACACCTGGTTTCAATCCCATTCATTACCTGTTGTGTATTTAACCCTCTGTTTCCCCTCATGTCTTTTTTCAGAGATTGTTTGTTATTTGTGTTGGTGCGTAATCGGGTCCTCGTACCCTCTTTGTTTTATTTATTACATTTAGTGTTGGAGTTCTGTTTTCATCTGTTATTAAATACTCCATTACACTCAGTTTGATTCTCCTGCGCCTGACTTCCCTGCCACCTATACACACGACTCTGACAGAAACTGTAACGGCTGTCGTCTGTGGAAGAAGGAGAGGACCAAAGCGCAGCGTGGTTAGTGTTCATCTTTTTAAAAAGAAACTGAACACTTAAAAAATACAAAACAACAAAGTGACAACCGAAACAGTTCTATCTGGTGCAGACACACAAAGACTGAAAATAACCACCCACAAAACACAATTGAAAACAGGCTACCTAAATATGGTTCTCAATCAGGGACAACGATAGACAGCTGCCTCTGATTGAGAACCATATCAGGCCAAACACAGAAATAGAAAATCATAGAAAAACTAACATAGACAACACACCCAACTCACGCCCTGACCATACTAAAACAAAGACAAAACAAAGGAACTAAGGTCAGAACGTGACAGAAACTCTTTTTAGCAGCCCCTTGAACAACTTGTACAAGTACAACATTAATCCTAGATTAATTAAATTGTACCTCATGTGTCACTTAAACTATGTTGCATAGGTTTTACTATGTTCTTTATGTGTGTGGTGTATGGTTCATTTCTCTCTCTTTCTCTAGTATGGAAGCGATCTAAGTTCAGCTAGCCTGCACATTTTAAAATACAACTTTTTTGTTGACTCGGAGACAAAAACAGATCTCAAAGAATAAAATGGAAGATATTTTCATAGATGTTTGCATTTTGTTCAGTGTAAGGCAGGAAGTTTTTGTAAAGTTTTTGTACCCGTGACACATCAAATATGTGGTATTCAAATTGAACTTTTTTTTCTTCTTCTGGGTAGTTATATTTCTGCCAGTATAAGCATGGATATACAGTCGTGGCCAGAAGTTTTGAGAATTACACAAATATTAATTTCCACAAAGTTTGCTGCTTTCAGCATCTTTAGATACTTTTGTCAGATGTTACTATGGAATACTGAAATAAAATTACAAGCATTTCATTACTGTCAAAGGCTTTAATTGACAATTACATGAAGTCGATGCAGACTCAATATTTGCAGAGTTGACCCCATTCTTGCATAATCAATGCTTGGAGTTTGTCATAATGTGTGGGTTTTTGTTTGTCCAACTGCTTCTTGAGGATTGACCACAAGTTCTCAATGGGATTAAGGTCTGGAGAGTTTCCTGGCCATGGACCTAAAATATCAATGCTTTGTTCCACAAGCCACTTAGTTATCACTCTTGCCTTATGGCAAGGTGTTCCATCATGCTGGAAAAGGCATTGTTCGTCACCAAACTGTTCCTGGATGGTTGGGAGAAGTTGCTCTCGGAGGATGCGTTGGTACCATTCTTTATTCATGGCTGTTCTTAGGCTAAATTGTGAGTGAGCCCACTCCCTTGGCTGAGAAGCAACCCCACACATGAATGGTCTCAGGATGCTTTACTGTTGGCATGACACAGGACCAATGGTAGTGTTCACCTTGTCTTCTCCGGACAAGCTTTTTTCCAGATGCCCCAAACAATCAGAAAGGGGATTCATCAGAGAAAATGACTTTACCCCAGTCCTCAGAAGTCCAATCCCTGTACCTTTTGCAGAATATCAGTCTGTCCCTGATGTTTTTCCTGGAGGAAGTGACTTCTTTGCTGCTCTTCTTGACACCAGGCCATCCTCCAAAAGTCTTCGCCTCACTGTGTGTGCAGATGCACTCACACCTACCTGCTGCCATTCCTGAGCAAGCTCTGTACTGGTGGTGCCCCGATCCCGCAGCCGACTCAACTTTAGGAGACGGTCCTGGCACTTGCTGGACTTTCTTGGGCGCCCTGAAGCCTTCTTCACAACAATTGAACCGCTCTCCTTGAAGTTTGTTGTCCATTTTGCCACAACTTTGGAAATATGCTTGGGGTCATTGTCCATTTGGAAGACCCATTTGTGACCAAGCTTTAACTTCCTGACTGATGTCTTGAGATGTTGCTTCAATATATTCACATAATTTTTCTTCCTCATGATGCCATTTATTTTGTGAAGTGCACCAATCCCTCCTGCAGCAAAGCACCCCCACAACATGATGCTGCCACCCCAGTGCTTCATGGTTGGGATGGTGTTCTTCGGGCTTGCAAGCTTCCCCCTTTTTCCTCCAAACATAACAATGGTCATTATAGCCAAACTGTTCTATTTTTGTTTAATCAGACCAGAGGACATTTTTCCAAAAAGTACGATCTTTGTCCCCATTTGCAGTTGCAAACCGTAGTCTGGCGGTTTAGGAACAGTGGCTTCTTCCTTGCTGAGTGGCCTTTCAGGTTATGTCGATATAGGACTCGTTTTACTTTGGATATAGATACTTTTGTACCTGTTTCCTCCAGCATCTTCACAAGGTCCTTTGCTGTTGTTCTGGGATTGATTTGCACTTTTCGCACCAAAGTACTTACATCTCTAGGAGACAGAACGTGTCTCCTTCCTGGGCGGTATGACGGCTGCATGATCCCATGGTGTTTATACTTGCGTACTATTGTTTGTACAGATGAACGTGGTACCTTCAGGCATTTGGAAATTGCTCCCAAGGATGAACCAGACATGTGGAGGTCTAGAATTTTTTTCTGAGGTCTTGGCTGATTTCTTTTGATTTTCCCACGATGTCAAGCAAAGAGGCACTGAGTTTGAAGGTAGGCCTTGAAATACATCCACAGGTACACCTCCAATTGACTCAAATGATGTCAATTAGCCTATCAGAAGATTCTAAAGCCATGACATCATTTTCTGGAATTTTCCAAGCTGTTTAAAGGCACAGTAGACTTAGTGGATGTAAACATCTGACCCACTGGAATTGTGATACAGTGAATTACAAGTGAAATAATCTGTCTGTAAACAATTGTTGGAAAAATTACTTGTGTCATGCACAAAGTAGATGTCCTAACCAACTTGCCAAAACTATAGTTTTTTTTAAAGAAATTAGTGGGGTGGTGAAAAACGAGTTTTAATGACCCCAACCTAAGTGTATGTAAACCTCCGACTTCAACTGTATAAACTTGTGATTATGAAAAATGGGCATAAAATTATTTTAAAACACTTAATGTTATCCTGAAAGACATTTTATTAGGGTACATTCATATGAATCAGATCATATGCAATACTAGACAAGTAGTTATGGGGGTTATTAGTGAGAATTAAATCAATCAATGCCGGGGATATATCAAGCAAGTATTTTTATATTCCATAAATATTATCAGATTAACTGTTCTGCACAGATAATTATCAGATTCAAGTTACAAATGCTGGTAAACACTCAAATACATTTAGTTGAAATGTTTTCACAAAAGTAGTGCACCGGGCATTTACTAGTCCTGTATTAGCGGACTGATATAGATCTCTTCAGTATAGTCGTTTTTTCCCCCAGTTCGTTCATACAATGTTTCAATATTCTCATAAACACCTTGTTGATGCAATGCTTCAATATACGCAGAATGTTTCCCTTCCCTGGCGAATAATGCAGACAGGCAAATACAAAAATGAGCTGGGCGCACACATTATAAGGAACACCTTTGAATGCAGAGCAACCATTTTGGTGGGAATAGCACGAGACAATGACACTCATAGTACATTGTATGCGACTTCATATAGCCTGTAGCACGGGGTCTGCAACCTTTTTCATATGAGTAACAATTTAAAAGAGTTCCTACAATTTCTAAAGATCTGCGTGCCAGTTGTGGTTTTCATAAACATTGTAGGCTATCTCAACTGTGCCCACAAACTGAATATCCTAATTCTACCTGGCTACGAGACAGAGTATGTCCATTCATCCACACCGCACGGAGCTCCCTGGTGCTGAATCATGGGCGCGGCCTTAATGTGTAGATTCTTCTTCATTCCTTGGTCGAGTTTGTTTGTCTTTATGCGTCCTTGTCGATTGTAAGCGAATTGCAAACGAATTATTTTGATGTATGCCTTTTATTTCAATGCATGTGTAGGATTTATCTGACATAGTTTGCATTCGCAGTCAGCTGTTTTATGTTCTGGTTACTTTCACATTGATGTCGGTATTTGAAGTCGTCCTTGATACCGTGTGTATTATGCATCTATTTCATGTTGCACTGTAGTGATGGGTCGTTCGCGAACGGCTCCGGCTCTTGTACGTGAACGTTGGGATCCGGCTCGCATATCAGAAGAGCCGAATCTATTTATATATATATATATATATATATATTTTAATGAAGATATGAATAATCTAAATATTTACATGAATATAATTAACTAATTCAAAGAACGAAAAAATAAATAAAATAATATAGGCTTAAATGCTCAACCGCACACACATTCGTTCTGAAACATCTGCAGATCCTCTGAGCTGGTGGAAGAACAAGGCCTCTGTCTACCCACGGCTTACTAAAGTCATGACAGGGAGACTGCATAGTGGCCACATCCGTTCCCTCTGAGAGGGTCTTCTCGAAAACGGGACAAATAATTACTGACAGACGAAACCGCATCAGCCCCTCAAAAGTAAGGCAGCTTGCGTTTCTGAATGCAAATCTCTCATAAAAGCTAAATCTGGTCAGCATTGCTGTGTGCTGCTGGTTATTACATGGCAATAAAGAAGAGAGAGAAAAGAGGGACCAGTTTAATGTTTTAAGTGGGATGCTGCAGTTTTGCACATTATTTATTTTTCTTTATATGGTGCAATATTGTATTATACTGTTCAAATTGTATTCGTTTTGAATTGTTAGATTTATATGCACTTTGTTTACATTACAACGTTACACTTTAAATGCAAATGTTTAATAGCATTCTTTTTCACAACAAACCAATGCATTTTTAAATACATTGTGGTTAAGGTAGAGTATGATTTAATTATAATTGTTTTAACACCAATCATAGCCAAACTACCGCAAACTGTTTGACTTGAAAAAATACAAAACATATATTTTTTTTAAGAGTCGTTTTGGAGCCAAAAGAGCCGGCTCTTTTTGGTGAGCTGAGCTGAACGAGGCGGCTCACTGAAAAGAGCCGGAATGCCCATGAGCTAATGCACTGTGCCACAAGTAGGCTAAATGAATGAACGTAGCCTATGGATAATGAGGTTGAATAGTACAATGTACACGCCAAACCTAATATATACCTAATATCGAGGTGATAATATCTGGGGGACATTTGTTTGTTTTTACTGTTCTCCAAATATAATTTTAGAGTTTTAATATTGTGTAGAATTGCAGTAAATGAGATTCAACTGGTGGGTGTATTTCTACTCACCCCACTTTGACATACCCTCGTTTTTTTCCAATAGTCATTGACTGAGTTTGACTCTTAGCATCTGGTTTGGAAGAGCTTAATATGGGTTCCGAAATTAGGAAGAGCTCAAAACAGCTCCATTGCCTCAATGGATTAAAAACTCTCTCCCTCTCATCTCCCTCCCTTAAAGTCCTACTGCAGTGTCATTTTCAGCTCATTTAACACCTGATTTACTTAACAAAGGGCACATCTTAATAGGTGATCCAGGTGTCCTCTTTTAAGTGTGTGTGTGTGTGTGTGTGGAGGCTTTCCTCTTTTGTTCTGTATTGTTCCTCAAGCAAGTGGGTAGGCCGATGACATCAGAGGGCCATCGGACCAACTACTTGAATGGCCTACTCCATGAAGTTTACACTATTTCTCTCGCTCAAATTTATATGTGGGATATTGCTTTTCAACAGGGAAAGTTTCAAAATAGCTGGAGTGCGTGCGTCTTTAAGAGAAGAGTAAAAAAAAAATACACAAATGATCAACACCCAACATCTCTCCAATTACCCTTTAACAACATTTATTACAGTCAGCATAGGAAAATATATTCACATTAGTTGTTGTTGGCATCATTTTGTTTAGCTGTTTTTTTAAAAGGAAGCATAGATGTAAATGATGCAACTCTGAGACAATGATTTAGAAAAAAACAATTCAAACAAGGGCATTCAGAGTTGCACGTATAAAATCACTAACATGTAAGGTGCAATTCTTAATGATCAAATCAGGATTCTGTTTTTTATGTGCACACCAAATGCACACCAAATTGTAAATGATTTAATCTTCAGGTATAAATAAAGTGCAAAACACAACCTGGGGGAATATAATGTTAAACTAAAACAGATAACTTAACACATCTCATTTTTAAACCCTTAGTCAATACATTTTATGGTTTGACGTATGCTTTCTAATCTAGGAGAGTAACAGTTTTGTTTTTATTGAATCTTAGAATAATATAATTACTGTCACATAAAACCATGCATGGACAGATTTTTTAAAAACTGTAAGTGCCTTTGAAATTCACAGACATTCATGTTAAAACTGGACTTCAAATGACCTGTACAATGAATGAAACTTTAATGACTCACATCAACAAAAGCACATATGATAAATCATGTTTTTATAGATTTGATAAAACAACAATAGCAAAATGACTAATTTGCAATCTTCTTATTTGCATGACTCAAACGAACCGCAAAGCAAAGCTATGAAGCTACTTAACCACTACATAGCTAGCCGGGCTGGTTTACAGAGAGTTACCACCATCAACAGAGCATCTACAGAGCTTGACCGTGGTCGGTCATGATGTGGTTTGACCGCCAGTTATGGTCAAGGCTCTGCTACCCGGATCCCGATCCTTATCTTTGATTCTCTAACCCGTTTCTTTTGAGCACCGTGGCTCCACAGTGAAAAAGTTCTCCCACTCACTCATTCACTTACTGCAACACTCATTTAACTGCACACTAAAGGACCTGTCCCCTGGGCCTCCAGTTTATCAGTAGTTTTCATTCAAAGTAAAACCCACCTCTTACTGATATTAACTTGATCTGTCAATTGACTAATACAACTCTGAGATCATTGCTAGCTCATACTCCAATGTCATCAACGAGGATAAGTTGAGTTACTATAACTATGCACATGTAATTACACAATTAACAGACCAATAGAATATACTAGATCAGGGGTGGCCAACCCTCCTCACAGCTACAAGGTATGCACTGCAGGATTTCATTCCAGCTCTGCTCTAACACAACTGATTTACCTAATCATGAGTAGCTGATTAGTAGAATAGAATCAGGTGTGTAAGAACAGGGCTGGGACAAAAGCCTGCAAGCAAGAAGGTTGGCCACATGTATGTATATGGTTGGTCACCCTTGTACTACATACTGGTTGGGGAGAAAATCTATTAAGACAGACATAGGGAATCCCTGTTTTCCCAGGAAATAGTGTAGTGTGTAGACAAACTTGTGTCCTCACCAATACAGTACCAAATGAATGCATCATGAATTTACATAAAGTTTCTCTCTTCATAAGCCCATAGTTTACAGAAGGACAATAACATGGCATAGGCTAATAATAAAGTCTAATTCCGTAGTGCTCATTCTCAATTCAGTCAAATTTCACCATCAACTCTAATGAAAAATAAAGCTAACATAGCCTCATCTAAAACTACCTCAAGCATATAGCAGGTTTTTAATCATTGTTTTAATTCCTAGTAATCACTACTATTATATGTTCTAACCAACAGGCTCTTCCCTTTTTGATTTCTTCATATCAGTGCAAATATTCTTGTTGTCTGCTTCAATTTAATTCCAAAAGGGCTGAGGCTGGGGATTACAAATTGAAATCGCCCATTGTCAAAGGACAAAGGTATAAAAAACACAAAACCAGCCTATTTAAGGTTGATGATACTTTGGATGATATGCTGGGTTTGGATTGAAGGGTATCAATATCTTACATTATCATGTACTGCTATGTATAGCAATATGCCTCAGTTCAGCACCAAAGATGTATGCACCCCTAGGCAAAGCCAGAGGCTGAAAGTTTGGCAAAGGGTGACTAAAAATAGTTGTCTCTGCCAGACAGTTTGAAAATGTAAAATGTATATAATATTTATACACTCTAGGACTAAGGTACAACATCCATAACTTATTAAAAAAAAGGGCTTGGCATCCTGCATTAGCTTAGCATCAGGCTAAATGATTTTCTAAATCTGCGCTAATATTTCATTATGTCTCTTTGCCGCGCTCAAGGTTTTACACTAGGCTCACAGGTTTGTGCTTTGACGCTTTCGCCCGAGGTGATGCAAGTTCAAAATAGGCATATTTAATGACTGTTTGTCATAGTCTAGCCTATATGGTGTCTACGTTTCGTAATCTATGCTAAATCGCTAACAGGAAGTGCTGTAATATTGGCATGACGACCTGGTAAGTGCTCGCGTTGTCACACTCCAATTTAATGGATTTGGAGAAGGGGGAGGGGGCAAACTCACAATCTTGTCACACAATTATTTACAACACTGTGGCAGACCCAGTTCTGATGCTTGAGGGGGGCATCATTTAAATGCAGCTCCACCAGCAGCGAGTCATGCATTCTCCTTTACTCTGGAAGTCTATTTGAAAGCACAACTACAAACATTAACATAACACAACCAAAGATATACAGTCGGAAGTTTACATACACTTAGGTTGGAGTCATTAAAACTCGTTTTTCAACCACTCCACAAATTTCTTGTTAACAAACTATAGTTACGGCAAGTCGGTTAGGACATCTACTTTGTGCATGACACAAGTAATGTTTCCAACAATTGTTTACGGACAGATTATTTCGCTTATAAATCAAGTCTGGTTCATCCTTGGGAGCAATTTCCAAACGCCTGAAGGTACCACGTTCATCTATATAAACACCATGGGACCATGCATCCGTCATACCTCTCAGGAAGTAGACACGTTCTGTCTCCTAGAGATGAACGCACTTTGGTGCGAATCAATACCAGAACAGCAGCAAACAACTTTGTGAAGATGCTGGAGGAAACAAGTGCAAAAGTATCTATATCCACAGTAAAACAAGTCCTATATCGACATAACCTGAAAGGCCACTCAGCAAGGAAGAAGCCACTGCTCCAAAACCGCCATTAAAAAGCCAGACAACGGTTTTTGGAGAAATGTCCTCTGGTCTGATGAAAGAAAAATAGAACTGTTTGGCTATAATGAGTCATCGTTATGTTTGGAGGAAAAAGGGGGAAGCTTGAAAGCCGAAGAACACCATCCCAACTGTGAAGCACAGGGGTGGCACAAAATGGCTTAAGGACAACAAAGTCAAGGTATTGGAGTGGCCATCACAAAGCCCTGACCTCAATCTTATAGAAAATTTGTGGGCAGAACTGAAAAAGCGTGTGCGAACAAGGAGGCCTACAAACCTGACTCAGTTACACCAGCTCTGTCAAGAGGAATGGGCCAAAATTCACCCAAATTACTGTGGGAAGCTTGTGGAAGGCTACCCGAAACGTTTGAACCAAGTTAAACAATTTAAAGGCAATGCTACCAAATACTAATTGAGTGTATGTAAATTTCTGACTCACTGGGAATGTGAAATAAAAGCTGAAATAAATCAAATGTTATTCTGACATTTCACATTCTTAAAATAAAGTGGTGATCCTACTTGACCAAAGACAGGGAAGTTTTACTAGGATTACATGCCAGGAATGATGAAAAACGGAGTTTAAATGTATTTGGCTAAGGTGTATGTAAACTTCAGATTTCAACTGTATATTATTAAAAGAAAATAAACACTGAGGGGAGTTCCTCTCAGGGAGAGTAGCACTTAATACCTTAAAAGGTCCGAACCCGTAAATACCCCCCCCCCTCTCGTCATAAGAACTATGGAACCGCCTTTATCGCTCTCTCTGCTCACAATTACAAAGACAAACATGCAGTTAGAGTCACAGCAAAGAGTTTTATAAACGGAAGGTCAACAGGGATTAATAGTGTTTAGGCTTCATCGATCCTTCTTGGCTCTCTGCGCTACCAATCTTGGATTTCCACCAATCGGGGAGAAGACGCTACCTGGGAGAAGATGATTGGGGGTGGTTATCCTCCCCCTAAGGGTAGTATAAAGTCCCTTAGTGCTCCTTAGTCTCTGGGACAAGGAAGGCCAGGGCTAGGTTCTTTAGAGCTGTCATCGGGTGTGGGGCCACCCTCCGAGCTAGCCTGGGCAGTGGGGGTCGAGCTAGCCTGGCCAGTGGGGGTCGGCAGATCGTCCGAAGGCTCCACGGGGGTGAGGGTGATCTCCACCTCCCCTCGATCCTCCAGCACAGTGGGCAGGGGCAGGCGGTGCTGGGGGGTAGACTGGGAGTTGTTGTTCTTGGTGATGATGGTGGGTGGTCTCGGGGCCCTCTGGATGACCTCTACCATGGCCCTGCCCATGTCCCAGTTTGTGTGACTGGCCCCTGACAGCAGCAGCACGGGCCGTGGGTCAGTCTCGAGCACCATGCCCCGGTGCTCTGGGTCACCTGTGTCCGCTACCGAATGCAACTGACCTAGTACCAAGGCCTGCTGGTCCTGGAATACGACCTCCACCACCTGGGAGGAGGAGGAAGAGCAGGCTTTCTGGATCACCCCTCCGGTGAGGGAATTCATAATAGGGGCTTGGTTGACCGAGGGTAAGGGTGGAGGGGGCGGCTGCGGGGGGGTGGTGTCCTCTGGCCGTGGCTTCCTGGGTCGTCCTCGTTTCCGTTTGGCCGGCGTGCCTCCCGGCCCGGGGCCCCCACTTGCTGCCTCGGGGGCCCGTTTGCCCGCTGCGCGAGCCCTCTGCACCACCGACGTTGGTGCCACGGGCGCCATAGTGATTGACGGGGCTTTTTCCCTGTCGGGGTAGGAGAGGCTGACGCTCTGGGGGAGGATCATGACGGGGAGAGCGCCCCCTTGCTGCTGGGGCAGGGCAGTCATTGTGATGACTTTCATGCCGCCTGCGTCTTTGGGCGCCAGCGAGGGAGGCGAGGAGCGCACCGAAAGCTGGGACTTTTCCGGGACAGAGCTGCGAGGCAGGATTCGGGGCAAGTGTTTCATCAGAGCCTCCACCTGTAATTCGCGACCCCCCGGGCGTACCGACTCCGCCCCTTTCATAGGCTTGTCACTGGACTGCAGTTTACCTGGCAACGACTGATCCCCAACGTCTTTATCCCTCTGAGAGAAACAACATCATTGTGTTACATAAAATCAATATAAGTAGACATGGCTCATTATTACAACTTCCAGCCCAGCAGTGTGTTCATGTACTTTGCGTTTAGTCTTTGAAAGGGTATTGTTGATGCACTCACTACCTTAGCTTCAGAGCCGCTCCCTTCCGTCTCTGGCCCACCTCCTTTGGATGGTACTGGGTTCTTCTTGATCACCTTGTGGGGCTTTGCAGGACCTCCTGTGAGACAGAGAAAAATCACAAGAAATTCCAACCATAAGATGGTTGCGGATGGTATTGAAGATGACTGAACACAGTGTAACGAGGACGACTGAACACAGTGTAACGAGGACGACTGAACACAGTGTAACGAGGACGACTGAACACAGTGTAACGAGGACGACTGAACACAGTGTAACGAGGACGACTGAACACAGTGTAACGAGGACGACTGAACACAGTATGATGGAAACACTGAGACTCACCTGCCATAGCGGCAGAAGTGACAAGTTCAGCCTGGCTGCAGCGCGGATTGACGATGTGCTCCTGCACAAGAAAACGGGCGATCTCGACCACTGTGTCAAAGGAACGCTTGAGGATCTTCTGGGCCCAATCACAGATGAGCTCACAAGCCGCCTCCGTCACCTCTTGCTTGTAGGTCTGCACCAGCTCCGTCAGCTCCGACTACATGGACGTACAGCCTTAATCACTACTGACAGTCATTTTTGCACTTAGCTATAGCAAAAGCAATGGTAGTGTGCTATCATCTAAACAGGAAGTGCAGTTGGCTAGTCATACATACTGGGTCGTTCTTCAGGTCCAGGTTTGGCAACAGTGGCATGTTTAGCACCGTCTTCCTGCGGATTCCACTATAACAATACGTGTCAGCGGGAGTTAAGGAATAACTGTAGACAGAAAGGGGAACCCCACCCTCTCCACTTATCAATAGATTATGGTAATACTTTTTGATCCTTTGTACTCTGTGGCATTATTCTATCCACATTTCCCATATTGTGCAAAAATATAAAATAGGATGCAAATAGGATGCATTGAAGTATGGGTGAATCCCTGAATTCCATCCAGCATTCAGGAAGACGCTTGAATATTTCATTTACAGGTGTCAATGCAGTTGTGGCAAACAAAAGTAAAATTGCGTTAAAATGCTTAAAGGGCCTCCCAAAACAACCTCGTAACAGACTGAAAGGATATTTGGATTGTCCCCTGCCACCGAGCCTCCGGGCTTTGATGTTGGGGAAGATGTCACGGATGATCTTCCCAAAATTGGCAGCACTCAGAGGCCGGTGCTGCAGGTTTTCACAGTATCTCCTGGGGGATGAGAGTGTAAGAGATCATAACATTAGCTGGGTTGTTTTCATTAGGGCACACCGTAGCAATGTGTTTCAAACGGGAAAACGAACATTTCCTATTGATGTTCAGGTAGTCCGGGTTCACGAGTACATTTGTAACTCACAGTCACAGCTGTGCCTCATGACATGAACTTACTTGTATGTCTCGTAGACGTCTTGCTTGGGCAGGCAGGTGTCTACGTGCTCCTCCAGGTGGCTGCGGATCCAGTTGCAGGTGTGCAGCTGGTCAGCTGTGTTGAAGGAGCTGGGGTCACTGCTGCTGCTGCTCAGGACAAACACAGCAAAGCAGTACATCTCAGCAGCCATGTTTTGCTGATACATTTTTTCTTTCTTTCTTGTGGCGGGAAACAAAGCGACAGTTCAATGTAGACATTTTGAAACAAGTTAAGGCGGTGAACATTAAAAAGAAAAAAATCTAATGAGGAGATTTACACATCCCCAACTTCTCAACCGGTGCCACCCCCCCCAAAAAAAGGAAGATGAAAGAGCCAGCACAAGGTTCATGTTGCTGCTGTTTTATTCCAGCTCAAACATGCATTGCTGCCCTGGCAATAGTAATAATAATCCATATGCACTCACATTTTGGCAAGCAACTAAATTACCATCACAAAATGTCAATCAGTGTCAACTGTTTATAACAGATTTATAAACTATTAACTAAATAATTTATAGTTTATAAACTACTTATAATAGCATTTATGAATCGTTTTAAGTGTAAAGTGTTATTGGGGGAAGTCAGTATGTGACTGGGTTATTGAGCTTTGTATACATGTTGACAATAACACCCATGAAAACGTGGACCTCTTCCCTTACCTTGGCAGTGTTCTCTCCTCCAAAGCTGACATCGATGCAGAAATACACCACCGCCTAAGTTGTGCCAGCGGGGCCATTGCCAGACTGAGAAAAAGAGTTTGGGGAATTTGGAGATGCGTGCATGTTCGAGATGCAGAGATTCAACAGACCATGCAGATCTATGTATCTCAAACGCACACAATTAACATCCAGATCAAAACTAAACTTAAAACCACCAGCAGGTAGGTACAATGCACCCCCTTCTGGATGGACCACTGCGGCAACGCTTGCTTGCATGACACCTAATGTTTCTCTAATGGACTGAATGGAAATAAAACTAAATGGAGGAAGGCCATCCACGGTAGGGCTGCACATCATGAAAAAGACCTCCACCGTGCCACTGAGGACAAGCGGCAACAACGAAAGGAGAGGATAAACATCAACCACTATCAGCCACTACCACCACACACACACTGGCCTCTTCAGTGGGATTTGTGAGTCATACATCAGCCTCTTCAGTCATCTGAAGAGCCACAAATATGTCCCTCCAGGAGGACAATCATAGAGTGCTAGACCCAGAGTGATTTCTGATGATAATGATGCTCACCTTTTCTCCCCTGAACTGGGACCAGAAGGCAGCTGGAGGTAAAGGTAGAGTTTGTCGTTGTCAGAGAAGCGCTGCACATCTTGCTGTGGGTAGGTGAGACATAGGATACAATCTGGGTCATTCATAGACAAGGCAATTCATACACAGAGCAATACCAAAGATGTCTTGGCACTCACCAGGATAACGTCCACTTTGCCCTGTACATTCTTACTGCGAAAAGAAACTGCTATTACAAACACATTTCTGCAGACTTTCTAATGACACTGATGGATAAGCTGTATGAGATAAATGGCAGGAAATGCTGCAGAGGGTGCTGATACTACACAATATTTTAGTACATTTTGATGATTTAAGCAGTGGCTGTGTGGACAGAGGGGTGGGACTTACGAGATGTTGCTCTTTAGTTTCTGCAGCAGCAGGCTGGGCTCTGTGTCTCCCTCTACTGAGTCCAGCCCCTCCCGCTTGGAGGGGTCCGCCTTCAGCCTGTCCTCCGTCATTGTTTGCTCACACAGAGGTGGCAAACACACCCTGAGGCCTCTGAAATGAGGAGAGGAGGGTAAACGTTATTTAAAATTGTAAAAAATTATTTCACCTTTATTTAACCAGGTAGGCTAGTTGAGAACAAGTTCTCATTTGCAACTGCGACCTGGCCAAGATAAAGCATAGCAGTGTGAACAGACAACACAGAGTTACACATGGAGTAAACAATTAACAAGTCAATAACACAGTAGCAAAAAAAGGGGGAGTCTATATACAATGTGTGCAAAAGGCATGAGGAGGTAGGCGAATAATTACAATTTTGCAGATTAACACTGGAGTGATAAATGATCAGATGGTCATGTACAGGTAGAGATATTGGTGTGCAAAAGAGCAGAAAAGTAAATAAATAAAAACAGTATGGGGATGAGGTAGGTGAAAATGGGTGGGCTATTCACCAATAGACTATGTACAGCTGCAGCGATCGGTTAGCTGCTCAGATAGCTGATGTTTGAAGTTGGTGAGGGAGATAAAAGTCTCCAACTTCAGCGATTTTTGCAATTCGTTCCAGTCACAGGCAGCAGAGTACTGGAACGAAAGGCGGCCAAATGAGGTGTTGGCTTTAGGGATGATCAGTGAGATACACCTGCTGGAGCGCGTGCTACGGATGGGTGTTGCCATCGTGACCAGTGAACTGAGATAAGGCGGAGCTTTACCTAGCATGGACTTGTAGATGACCTGGAGCCAGTGGGTCTGGCGACGAATATGTAGCGAGGGCCAGCCGACTAGAGCATACAAGTCGCAGTGGTGGGTGGTATAAGGTGCTTTAGTGACAAAACGGATGGCACTGTGATAGCAAACTGGATGCAGTCTGAGTAGAGTGTTGGAAGCCATTTTGTAGATGACATCGCCGAAGTCGAGGATCGGTAGGATAGTCAGTTTTACTAGGGTAAGCTTGGCGGCGTGAGTGAAGGAGGCTTTGTTGCGGAATAGAAAGCAGACTCTTGATTTGATTTTCGATTGGAGATGTTTGATATGAGTCTGGAAGGAGAGTTTGCAGTCTAGCCAGACACCTAGGTACTTATAGATGTCCACATATTCAAGGTCGGAACCATCCAGGGTGGTGATGCTAGTCGGGCATGCGGGTGCAGGCAGCTTGAAAAGCATGCATTTGGTTTTACTAGCGTTTAAGAGCAGTTGGAGGCCACAGAAGGAGTGTTGTATGGCATTGAAGCTCGTTTGGAGGTTAGATAGCACAGTGTCCAATGACGGGCCGAAAGTATATAGAATGGTGTCGTCTGCGTAGAGGTGGATCAGGGAATCGCCCGCAGCAAGAGCAACATCATTGATATATACAGAGAAAAGAGTCGGCCCGAGAATTGAACCCTGTGGCACCCCCATAGAGACTGCCAGAGGACCGGACAGCATGCCCTCCGATTTGACACACTGAACTCTGTCTGTAAATGTAATTGGTGAACCAGGCAAGGCAGTCATCCGAAAAACCGAGGCTACTGAGTCTGCCGATAAGAATATGGTGATTGACAGAGTCGAAAGCCTTGGCAAGGTCGATGTAGACGGCTGCACAGTACTGTCTTTTATCGATGGCGGTTATGATATCGTTTAGTACCTTGAGTGTGGCTGAGGTGCACCCGTGACCGGCTCGGAAACCAGATTGCACAGCGGAGAAGGTACGGTGGGATTCGAGATGGTCAGTGACCTGTTTGTTGACTTGGCTTTCGAAGACCTTAGATAGGCAGGGCAGGATGGATATAGGTCTGTAACAGTTTGGGTCCAGGGTGTCTCCCCCTTTGAAGAGGGGGATGACTGCGGCAGCTTTCCAATCCTTGGGGATCTCAGACGATATGAAAGAGAGGTTGAACAGGCTGGTAATAGGGGTTGCGACAATGGCGGCGGATAGTTTCAGAAATAGAGGGTCCAGATTGTCAAGCCCAGCTGATTTGTACGGGTCCAGGTTTTGCAGCTCTTTCAGAACATCTGCTATCTGGATTTGGGTAAAGGAGAACCTGGAGAGGCTTGGGCGAGGAGCTGCGGGGGGGGTGGAGCTGTTGGCCGAGGTTGGAGTAGCCAGGCGGAAGGCATGGCCAGCCGTTGAGAAATGCTTATTGAAGTTTTCGATAATCATGGATTTATCGGTGGTGACCGTGTTACCTAGCCTCAGTGCAGTGGGCAGCTGGGAGGAGGTGCTCTTGTTCTCCATGGACTTCAGTGTCCCAGAACTTTTTGGAGTTGGAGCTACAGGATGCAAACTTCTGGCCTTAGCTTTCCTGACTGACTGCGTGTATTGGTTCCTGACTTCCCTGAACAGTTGCATATCACGGGGACTATTCGATGCTATTGCAGTCCGCCACAGGATGTTTTTGTGCTGGTCGAGGGCAGTCAGGTCTGGAGTGAACCAAGGGCTGTATCTGTTTTTAGTTCTGCATTTTTTGAACGGAGCATGCTTATCTAAAATGGTGAGGAAGTTACTTTTAAAGAATGACCAGGCATCCTCAACTGACGGGATGAGGTCAATGTCCTTCCAGGATACCCGGGCCAGGTCGATTAGAAAGGCCTGCTCACAGAAGTGTTTTAGGGAGCGTTTGACAGTGATGAGGGGTGGTCGTTTGACTGCGGCTCCGTAGCGGATACAGGCAATGAGGCAGTGATCGCTGAAATCCTGGTTGAAGACAGCGGAGGTGTATTTGGAGGGCCAGTTGGTCAGGATGACGTCTATGAGGGTGCCCTTGTTTACAGAGTTAGGGTTGTACCTGGTGGGTTCCTTGATGATTTGTGTGAGATTGAGGGCATCTAGCTTAGATTGTAGGACTGCCGGGGTGTTAAGCATATCCCAGTTTAGGTCACCTAACAGAACAAACTCTGAAGTTAGATGGGGGGCGATCAATTCACAAATGGTGTCCAGGGCACAGCTGGGAGCTGAGGGGGGTCGGTAGCAGGCGGCAACAGTGAGAGACTTGTTTCTGGAGAGAGTAATTTTCAAAATTAGTAGTTCGAACTGTTTGGGTATGGACCTGGAAAGTATGACATTACTTTGCAGGCTATCTCTGCAGTAGACTGCAACTCCTCCCCCTTTGGCAGTTCTATCTTGACGGAAGATGTTATAGTTGGGTATGGAAATCTCTGAATTTTTGGTGGCCTTCCTGAGCCAGGATTCAGACACAGCAAGGACATCAGGGTTAGCAGAGTGTGCTAAAGCAGTGAGTAAAACAAACTTAGGGAGGAGGCTTCTGATGTTGACATGCATGAAACCAAGGCTTTTTCGATCACAGAAGTCAACAAATGAGGGTGCCTGGGGACATGCAGGGCCTGGGTTTACCTCTACATCACCCGTGGAACAGAGAAGGAGTAGTATGAGGGTGCGGCTAAAGGCTATCAAAACTGGTCGCCTAGAGCGTTGGGGACAGAGAATAAGAGGAGCAGGTTTCTGGGCATGGTAGAGCGGAGGTAAGCCCAGGCACTGGGTGATGATGAGAGAGGTTGTATCTCTGGACATGCTGGTTGTAATGGGTGAGGTCACCGCATGTGTGGGAGGTGGGACAAAGGAGTTATCAGGGGTGTGAAGAGTGGAACTAGGGGCTCCATTGTGAACTAAAACAATGATAACTAACCTGAACAACAGTATACAAGGCATATTGACATTTGAGAAAGACATACAGCGAGGCATACAGTAATCACAGGTGTTGAATTGGGAAAGCTAGCTAAAACAGTAGGTGAGACAACAACAGCTAATCAGCTAGCACAACAACAGCAGGTAAAATGGCGTTGAGGATATAACACTGTTCTAAGCACTTGTGAAATTTGCTGGGGGCTGTCATTTGATATTTTAAAAGCAACTTTTAGTTTTAGTTGAAGATGTTAAATCTATCCCTCCACATCCAATAACGCTCTTTATTGGACATGCACAATGTTAGTGAATTTTCAACTGATAAGCTGCCCAACAAGACAAGACAGAAGAAGCCTTCATTTCGTTTCATTTAAATCCAAATGGAAATTATGGATTATATCTGACTATGATGACGGTAGTACTGATAGGAGTTAGTTTCTGATTAAATCCACCAATGGAGTGGAGCAGAGACCAGGCTTGGAATTCAGCTCCAATTACATCGATTCGCCCAAGGTCAATACTTCAAAAAAATAATAATCTATGACTAAACCCTTACCTATGTTTATCCTCTGTAGTTGCATGCCTTTCTTTGATTGCTGAAATCCATACTCTTAAAAAATAAATGTCAAATACAACCATTGACTGTTTGCTCAGTGCTCAACAGGTTAGAGCGTTGGGCCTCTTCAGTCATCAAATCCCCGAGCTGACAAGGTACAAATCTGTCGTTCTGCCACAAGGCAGTTAACTCACTGTTCCCCGGTAGGCCATCATTGTAAATAAATACATTTGTTCTTAACTGACTTGCCTAGTAAAATAAACGTTAAATTAAAAAAATATGATGGCAACACAAATGCGTATGTGCCAATTGAATCTCAACAAGGAAACTGTCCGTGAGTATGTGATTAACATATATTGAAAAGTGGTACAAAAGTCTGGAAAGTTGCATCAACTAGGCTGGATTCTGTGAGAGAATTAAGGCTATTGGCTATATGACAGGCTCACTTTGCCGTTTAACTCGTCATCTTTCTTCTCGAATCCGCAGGACATAAAACAATATAGAGGTAAGATGGATATCAATTTTGAGACATGACATGTAGTATTTTCTTATTTTAGTATACACTTTTCATATTAATTCAAAATCCCTTATCTTTTTTTACAAGATTTCTCACAAAAACAAGCGTATCTCTGTGAAAATGTCAACGGAGCACTGAGCATATACCAAGATTTTTTTCAAATCCGTTTACATTTAATTCAGCTCGTGTCATGCTAATTTAGATTTTTGTGACCTGCGTTTGCATGTTGAGTTTGTCTATTCCCACCAGACGTGATCAGGACACAGAGGTAGAAATATCAAAATTAACTCTGAACTATATTCATTTGGGGACAGGTCGAAACTTATGAAACATTAATGGATATTTAGCTAGCTAGCTTGCTGTTGCTAGATAATTTGTACTGGGATATAAACACTGGGAATTACATGTACAGGGTCCTTTTCTGCTGGATCTTTGTAGAATATGGACCTATTTTGAGTCACAAAATCATGTGTTCTCTAGTCCGACAATTAATCAAAAAATAAAAGGGGAAACCTAGTTAGTTTCTAGTAATCACTCCTAGTTCAGTCATCTTCTTCTGTGGATTTTATATGGCAGTTGGCAACCAACTTTAAGGTGCTTTACTGCAACCAACTGGACTGGAGTGTGGACCTCGTTCATCTTTCAATCGCCCACGTGGGTATATGCTCCTAAAAACCAACGAGTAGATGGGAGAGGCAAGACTGACAGGGCATCTAAAATAGAACCAAGTTCTATTTTAGCACCTGGCTACGCAGACACTTGTTGATGCGCACGAGCAGTTTGGATGAAATGATTGAATAACATGCATGGGTACATATATTTTGAAATGCTTGGGGACGCAATGCGGCCAGTGTTGTCAGCATGTAAGTGATTTTAATTTTGGAAATCTGTTTTGGAATATGATATATGATATATTCCAACGCATAATAGAGATATACAGGCGGGCAAAAAAGTATTTAGTCACCCACCAATTGTGCAAGTTCTCCCACTTAAAAAGATGAGAGAGGCCTGTAATTTTCATCATAGGTACACTTCAACTATGACAGACAAAATGAGAAAAAAAATCCAGAAAATCACATTGTAGGATATTTAATTAATTTATTTGCAAATTATTGTGGATAATAAGTATTTGGTCAATAACAAAAGTTTATCTCAATACTTTGTTATATACCCTTTGTTGGCAATGACAGAGGTCAAATGTTTTCTGTAAGTCTTCACAAGGTTTTCACACACTGTTGCTGGTATTTTGGCCCATTCCTCCATGCAAATCTCCTCTAGAGCAGTGATGTTTTGGGGCTGTTGCTGGGCAACACGGACTTTCAACTCCCTCCAAAGATTGAAAAATCTATTGCAAGACCTGAAAATGGTTGTCTAGCAATGTTCAACAACCAAATTGACAGAGCTTGAAGAATTTGGGAAATAATAATTGGCAAATGTTGCACAATCCAGGTCTGAAAAGCTTAGAGACTTACCCATAAAGACAACTGTAATCGCTGCCAAAGGTGCTTCTACAAATGTTTGACTCAGGGGTGTAACAAGTTCTTCCACTTCAACTATCTCGACAAACCTTTTCTGTATGGACCTCGCTTTGTGCACGGGTGCATTATCATGCTGAAACAGGAAAGGGCCTTCCTCAAACTGTTGCCACAAAGTTGGAAGCACAGAATCGTCTAGAATGTCATTGTATGCTGTAGCGTTAAGATGTCCATCACTGGAACTAAGGGGCGTAGCCCAAACCTTGAAAAACAGCCCAGGACCATTTTTTGTCCTCCACCAAACTTTACAGTTGGCACTATGCATTCGGGCAGGTAGCGTTCTTCTGGCATCTGCCAAACCCAGATTCTTCCGTCGGACTGCCAGATGGTGAAGCGTGATTAATCACTCCAGAGAACAACTTTCCACTGCTCCAGAATCCAATAGCGGAGAGCTTTACACCACTGTAGCCGACATTTGGCTTTGCGCATGGTGATCTTAGGCTTGTGTGTGGCTGCTCGACCATGGAAACCCATTTCATGAAGCTGACGTTGCTTCGAGAAGCAGTTTGGAACTCGGTAGTGAATGTTACAACCAAGGACAGACGATTCCTACACGCTTCAGCACTCGGCGGTCCCATTCTGTGAGCGTGTGTGGCCTACCACTTCGCGGCTGAACCGTTGTTGCGCCTAGATTACACTTCACAGTAACAGCACTTACAGTTGACCCGGGGCAGCTCTAGCAGGGCAGAAATTTGACTGACTAACTTGTTGGAAAGGTGGCATCCTATGACAGTGCCACATTGAAAGGCACTGAGCTCTTCAGTACGGTCCATTCTACTGCCAATGTTTGTCTATGGAGATTGCATGGCTATGTGCTCGATTTTGAACACTAGTCAGCAACGGGTGTGGTTGAAATAGCCCAATCCACAAATTTGAAGGGGGGTTTTTTCAATAAATTTGCCAACATTTTTAATAACGGTCATTTTCACTGTCATTATTGGGTATTGTGTGTAGATGGTAGAGAAAAATATATATTTTATCCATCTTGAAAATAGGCTGTAATAAAATGTGGAATAAGTCAAGGGGTATGAATACTTTCTGAAGGCACTGTATATTATTTTATACCAAAAAATTGCTCAGAGAAAGATATTTTGTTGAAACAAGTAATAGTTTTTTCTCGCAAAAAGGTAGGGGTCAAAATGATTAACACCCCTAAAGATTCTTATAAATAAAGTAGTCAAAATGTAGGATTTGGTCCCATATTCCTAGCACGCAATGACTACATCAAGCGTGTGACTCTACAAACTTGTTGGATGTATTTGCATTTAGTTTTGGTTGTGTTTCAGATTATTTTGTGCCCAATTATAAATTAATGGTAAATGTATTGTGTCATTTTGGAGTAACTTTTATTGTAAATAAGAACAGAATATGTTTCTAAACACTTCTACATTATCCTAATATGGATGATTCCATGATTACGGATAGTCCTGAAATGAATAGTTAATAATGATGAGTGAGAAAGGAAGTTACAGAGGGTCAAATATCATAACCCCAAGACTTGCTAACCTCCCCTGTTATTGGTAATGGTGAGAGGTTAGCATGTCTTGGGGGTATGATCATTCAATCTCATTTAATTTCAATCTTGTGTCAATATATTCAATGTATCATTATGAGCATATTTTTTTAATGAGAAAAATCTGAGTTTGGTGTGTACTGTATAGCCAAAATCAAGTACAGTGATGCGTGCTACAGCTACACAGAAGGGTGCAATTCGGGACATTCCTGCATCTGCATTACCCTCTTTCTATTGCTAAATGATTAAACTCGGACAGGTGGGAGCGCTCCAGTACAGTAGGTGGTATTAATGCACAGTAATGTTGGATGCCAGTCGCCAATACACCCCACAGAAGAAGGGGCAGGGGCGACAACGGTAGTTAGCTAGCCGTACACCGGTAGAGAGTGTCTTTCGTCCCCACCTGTCATGCACTGTTATCCTGCAGTTCTGTTAACTACGATGAGGGCAGGCGTTCGGCGGGCGGGAGCGAAGGACACAGCAGGCAGGAGCGACACAGTGTGCTAGCAAGCGCACGGTGTCCCTAACTATCAAGTTAACTAACACACGGTGTCGCCCCAGCCTCCCGCCTGCTGTGCTAGCGGGAGGCGGGGGCGACCGGTAGAAACTGTATTTCACCACCGCCTGTCGGCCCACAACAGAAAGCTGTTCCCGACAGGCAGGGGTGAAGGACACGACTTCCACAGCAGGTGGGAGGCGGGGGCGACACCGTGCCCTAGCTAATTAGCAAAGTAGCACACAGTGTCGCTAACAAGCTAGCTAGCACATGTTGTCCCCCCAGCCTCCCGTGCTAGCAGGTGGGGGCGACCGGAAGACAGTGTCCTTCGCCCTGGCTTGTTGGGCACTGTTTTCCTGCAGTTCTGTTAAAGACAGTGAGGGCAGGAGGGAGCGAAGGACATCGAGGCGGACTCCGCCAAAAAACTCACATAATACTTGTACTTTCCTTTTGACTCCACATTCAAAAGTGTCATATGCATGAAGACATCGAGGAGGGGGCATTTATCCAGGAACCAATTGGATGCTCATGGGTGGCCACATGCAGGAACACCCCGAATTGCGGGCTGCAGCTGCACACTATTGCAGCTACAAGGCTGTCCCCTAAATAGAAAATAAGTCAATCAGTTGAACAGCCAGGGACACTCCCACTACGGCACCCAACGCACTATCAGTGTCTGGAAAAATAATGATACTTGTGAGTGAAACATGCACGATGCTGTCTGCTTTTCCAAAACATGACAAACTGGCGATTACGTAGGATAATTAAAAAAGAAGTGTTCCTAATTATAAAGCTTGATTGGCATAATACAATGGCGCATTGACAGAGTGCAGCCGCTGTCAAGCTGGTTTACCCGGCTGTCACTAGCACGGTGCCGAAATACTATGAGGCATGGTTTTGGCGTACCAATACCTGCCATGACATGGGTCTTTTTCTCACAAGCGTTGCAAACTACTCGCTTCACTCTCAGCTAGCTAGTGACTTCCATTATTTGAGATGGTTAACAATTGCTTTTTCATGTCACAGCTTGTGCTATTCTATGGTCATGCGCTTGCAATTTGCATACTTCCCGCTTTATCGACACAACATGTTTCAATTCACCGTAGCTAGCTTGCTAGCTAGCCATCTGGCTTGGCACACACTGGTGGTCAGTTTTTTGGGAATAGAAAGCACATATAACAAACGAAGAACAAATAAGCTAGTTTGATAGGCATTTAACACATGTAGATTCACTGAATACTAGTATTTCATCTTAGCAAGTGACTAACGTTAGCTAAACTTGATAGCTAGCTAGCTGGGCTAGCATTACCAAGCAATGAAACACCTTTTGAAACATTAATTGTAACAGAATTCAAACTTTTTCAACAATATATCAAAGTAATGTTTAAATTGCGCATATTATTCGGCGATATATATAATAAAAACCTATTTGACTATTTATTTTATAAAAGAAAAAGAAAGTACCTGAGCCAAAGATACAGCAAAAATCCCCTTTCAGATTTTTTTTGTGATTGGACAAATATGTCATGTCTGCCTGACTACAAAGCAAACGTAAATTCCAATTGGTGGATTGTTCTAATTCTACTCGGATACCAAGTGTAAGTTAAATTCTATTGGTTCAATTGCTTTATTTTCTTGCTAAATATTATTCTGATAGGAGGCGTTATGGTTGGTCTGCCCAGTAACTGAGCTGATGGCTCGTCTAAGAAAATTCTGCCTAGTGACAGAAACTTGATTGGTTTACCCATATATGAATATTTTATTTCCTTTTGGGCTAACTTACCCCATGCACAGATCTAGAATCAGTTTACTACAACACTATCCTAACGTCGCCTTCTAAACACAGGAAACGTAAACCTGACCTTGGATCAGCATCTAGTGCAATTTAACTCCCCTCTGATTTTACTCCTTTCCTTCTGACTAAATCATCGAATATTTATAATAAAACTAACAGTTATTGATGAGTTTCTTGTTTTATTTATTATACTTCGGGTTAAGGTTTACATGTGGTTATAAATAAGATACATAATGTTTGGCTTTTGTTAGAACTGTCTGCTTCCTGTATCCCATAATCTTTGCAAAAGAACACAACACGAGCAGCTGTGTCGTCACATCCGCAAATTTGTAACATGGATCCAAGCGGTTTGAAGCTCAATTTCTGGGAGAATGGACCAAAACCCGGACAATTTTATTCATTTCCTGGCAGCAGTTTAGCCCCAGTATGCGGACCTATCAAACACACTCTGTAAGTAAATACTTTTGAGTTGAGACCCTAATAATGTCATCCCACTTTCGATTTCCTCGGTACGCTGCAGTGCTGTATCATCATGGTGGAGCTAGCCGATGTAGTTAACGTTAGCTCACTGACTACTGCCCTATTATTTAGTTGGGATACTATAGTTAGCTAAACTGAATATGTTCACGCGCTATCTTATTCTATTTCGCACAAATTGACTGACGTGATAAGTTGTCCATCTATGCCTCGCCAGTTATCTACCTAATCATATTGCGCTTACGGTAGTTAATGCTAGTATGACATGGCAGTGAGGTAGCTATCTAGCTAACAAACTCACCATCACGAAGGATACTATAGAAGCATATTATGTAGCTAGTCCTACTCCCGCCATAAGTTATATATGCGCGTGCATGAGCCTAAATTGACGTTCAGCATGCATTCCTCTGTATTGCATTTTTAGTGTAACGTTAGCTAATAAAACTTTCCCATGACAAACTATCTACATTTTCCCCTCCCTAAACTTTAGAAACCCCATGGTGACGGGAACATCAGTGTTGGGAGTGAAGTTTACAGGTGGAGTCATCATCGCAGCTGACATGCTGGGCTCCTATGGTTCCCTGGCACGGTTCCGTAACATCTCTCGTCTCATGAAGGTGAATGACACCACCATCCTGGGCGCTTCCGGTGACTACGCAGACTACCAGTACATGAAGCAGATAATCGAACAGATGGTGTAAGTTTGAGGTTTCTTTCAGAAAAATCGGATATGCTGTCTTGATCCTTTATGGTGAATATTTACATTAATGTTTTAAAAGTATATATATGTTTTTGTTTTAATTTATTTATTGTTGACTCTTAAAAGGCACATACACAGAAAATGGAGTAGTTCATAATATAGTAGCATTCATAATAATAGGTTGGTTCTAGAAAGGAGAAACTGCAAGAGATGCCCTTAGCTTTGTATGCTTAACTCACTGACATTGGCACACAGAAGCAGATCTGACTATCTCTGTCAATGACATCAGTGCGTTTGCATATGCTAGTGTCAACATTTTTTATATACAGATATTATCCATTGACAGAAGTATATGAATATGCACAACATGAGAGGAAATAATTAAGGAATGAGGTTGAGTTAAACTCCAACTTTTTTCCCTACTCAGCCAAATTGAAAGTTGCTAGGATGAGGTCTTTACTAGAAGAGAATACATTTCAGATGCGAGACCTCTTTTTCTAAGCAGTAACTTGTGAAAGGGATGGGGATTAAACTTGGTTTCCCAAGGTATCACATAGCCGCTCCTAGCCGAACGTAATTGTAAGTAGAAGAAAATAAAGTGCTTCGGCAGGTTGTGCTTTTGTTGGACATCTTGGAATGAGCCATCCCCCATAATTTTTTTACGTACTTGGGTTTTTACCCCCTCCAGATACATGGAGATTAAGAAGTACATTTTTTCCCAAGACAATTCTTTTTGACAATTCCTTTGTTTGTTGACAATTTGTTAAAAATGTAACCTTATTTTAACTAGGCAAGTCAGTTAATTAAGAACCAATTCTTATTTACAATGACGGCCAAACACACCCTATGGGACTCCCAATCACGCTGGATGTGATACAGCTTGGAATCGAACTAGGGACTGTAGTGATGCAGTGCCACTGCGATGCCCCGCTGTGCCATTCGGGAGCCCAGGTGGTGCTACAGGGAGCATTGATACTGAAAAAAATTGTGGAAGGGTGTTCATTTTAACCACTGAAAAACGCAATAGAATTTTATTATTATTATTACATAATTTATGTACATTTTTTTTTTTTTTTTTACATGATTCAGTACAATATTTTGCAAGGAGGGATACATTTGTACTCCCAGATATCTAAAATATTGGACCACTGGGATGTTTAACGGAATAGATTACTCTCGTCTATTGTTCAGTGGTAGTAAAGCAGACTTCCCCCAATTGATCTTTTATCCTGCAATTTTGCTAAAAGTATTAAAGATATCTAAAAGGTGGGGAAAAGAGTGAGAAACAATCTGGAAGAATAATATGTCATCAGTATAGATATTTGGTGCCATAGATTGTAATAGGATCATAGCAGACTGACTACGGGTTTGAGAGAAGGCAATTAACAATGAAGATGACATCCTTGGTGTGTACTTCTGGAGATGGAAAACTAACGGAAGCAGATGTTTGCAGATAGATTGGAGTATAGGGTCTGGATCATTGATTGAAAGTATAATAATGGGTTTTAAGGAGATTGGGGCAGGATCTTTGTTTTAATGGTTTCTGGCAATAAGGAGTCATTTCCCTCACTTGGGGTGCTGAAACCTTTTCTTGGTTATCTCCCTGAGGACCACCACTGATCAGGTGTGTGTGTGTTTGCATCCCAGGATCGATGAGGAGCTCCTGGGGGACGGTCACAGCTACAGCCCCAAAGCCATTCACTCCTGGTTGACACGGGTAATGTACAACCGCCGCAGCAAGATGAACCCACTGTGGAACACTGTGGTCGTTGGTGGATTCTACAACGGCGAGAGGTGGGATGATTTTCCAGCAGATTTTTCTGTCCTTATCAGAAGTTATGCCGAGATGTGGAACTCTTGAAATTGCTTAGCAATTTAGGAGTGCCCGTTGACAATGTTGTCATGTTAGATCGAATAGTTTAACCATGACCCTGGTTAGTTTTTGCCTTTTTTATTTGACCTTTTATTTAACTAGGCAAGTCAGTTAAGAACAAATTCTTATTTTCAATGACAGCCTAGGAACAGTGGGTTAACTGCCTTGTTCAGGGGCAGAACGACAGATTTGTACCTTGTCAGCAAGGGTCCGTGTTGAACTCTTGCAACCTTTCGGTTACTAGTCCAACGCTCTAACCACTAGGCTACGCTGTGGTTCTCCTCATAGGTCTTGATGTTAACATCAAACTGACTTGAGACCTGCAGCTATAAATATTGTAACTAGCTACGTCAACATAAATGCATAACTTGTCATCTTGTATTTCTCTAGCTTCCTGGGCTACGTGGACAAGCTGGGTGTGGCCTATGAGGCACCTACAGTGGCGACAGGGTTTGGTGCTTACCTGGCCCAGGTGAGGACAAATAAGCTAATGAACACACATGAGGGGACTAATATTGAGACGCAGTAATAACTTCTATACATTTCATAGTTTAGAATGTATCTTTTATAAATCAAAGATAAAATGCCATAGTTTCTATTCCCATGATTGGCTGGAGTAGTCATTTATTTTTAAAGTCGTCGAGCTACACTTTTTCATAGAAATAGTGGCAACCCCTTCAGGGATAAGAAAAGGAATGAGTGTAATCTGTACTGCATGATGTATCTACTACTTCATGGTAATACTGTATGTAAAAATGAATGTTCCACAGTTGGAGTTCAACAAAGACCCTTGCAGTACGTATGGGTTTGTTTAAGGTTATTCTGTGTGTCCATGCAGCCCCTGATGAGGGAGGTGGTGGAGAACAAGGTGGAGATCACTAAGGATGAGGCGCGAGCGCTGATTGAGCGCTGCCTTAAAGTGCTGTACTATCGCGATGCTCGCTCCTACAACAGGGTGAGTCGTTAGTCTCGTAACACTCCTGAATTAGTTATTTTCAATAGCATATAGTGAATTTCTGTTTTTGAAGCTACCAGTCTCATAGCCATTTGTGACATGACTGATGTTTTGACTGTTTTTAGCATGAGATTGCCATTGTGACAGAAGAAGGTGTGGAGATTGTTGGCCCCATGTCCTGTGAGACCAACTGGGAAATTGCCCACATGGTCAGGTAGGTTATAGCCACATGACTCATCGTGACTGGCATGTTTAGTGTACTTGTGTGTAGTACATCACTTGATAGGAAATGGTTGTTTAAAGCTGTCATTTGTCCTAAATTGATTATAGCATTTAACTGAAGATGCATTGTAGTTTAGTTCATCTTAAGTGATATGAAAATGTAATTTTCTTTTCTTTTGCAGTGGGTTTGAATAAGGACGATGTTGGCGATTCAGGACTGTACGTTAAGCCACACTATCGGTCTGTTCCATGACATTCTAAAATGTTAGCGCTTTGATAAGGCTGCTATGTAACCAATTTAGTTTTTCCCACTTTTGTAATATGAAAAATAAATGTAAATTTCTGAATGGGTGAGTTATTTAAACTTGAATGACAATCAGGCTTAAAATAAATCTGGTGAAGTTCTGAGAAATTAGATTTATGTTCTGTAATTGGAAAGGTCCACACACAAGCAGAGCTAAGGGTAAAGGTTCTTGGGGGGACACACACACACCTAAACTTGTTTTTGGTTCAACCAAACAGAACTATGCTGTTAGTACCTCAAAGGAAAACCCACCATTAAAGCAGGCTTGACACTTTATTTCTTATTTAAAAATGGAGAATCATTCAGGTGATAATAAAAATACAAAAATATGTAAATGAGCCCAGGGGTAGGATGTAATCCAAGAGAAAGCAGTCGGTAAGGCATCGACATCTGAGATTTCCTTGGAACGCATAGTTGGTTTTCTTGAGGTAATTTATCGCTGTGGACGATTTCTTTAAAGGCTAGATTGCTTTTAGTACATAAACAAAAAGTAGATCAAATGAAGCAATGGCCTGTCTATCTACTTATGTGATAAAAACAGAGAAGCCAGTCTTTGGAGGATATTGGCACCGGTGTTAGGTGAAGCATACATTTGTCATTTAGCAGACGCTCTTATCCAGAGCAACTTACAGTAGAGAGTGCATACGTTTTCATACTGGTTCCCCTGTGGGAATCAAACCCACAACCCTGGTGTTGCAGGCACCATGCTCTACCAACTG
This sequence comes from Oncorhynchus kisutch, assembly GCF_002021735.2. Lineage (NCBI taxonomy): Eukaryota > Metazoa > Chordata > Actinopteri > Salmoniformes > Salmonidae > Oncorhynchus > Oncorhynchus kisutch. The sequence continues at coordinate 32,062,562 of NC_034190.2, read as the reverse complement.
AGCTACATGGGGCCATACAGAATCATACAAGTGAGTGAAGTTAAATACACTGCTCAAAAAAATAAAGGGAACACTTAAACAACACAATGTAACTCCAAGTCAATCACACTGTGAAATCAAACTGTCCACTTAGGAAGCAACACTGACTGACAATACATTTCACATGCTGTTGTGCAAATGGAATAGACAGGTGGAAATTATAGGCATTTAGCAAGACACCCCAATAAAGGAGTGATTCTGCAGGTGGGGACCACAGACCACTTCTCAGTCCCTATGCTTCCTGGCTGATGTTTTGGTCACTTTTGAATGCTGGTGGTGCTTTCACTCTAGTGGTAGCATGAGACGGAGTCTACAACCCACACAAGTGGCTCAGGTAGTGCAGCTCATCCAGGATGGCACATCAATGCGAGATGTGGCAAGAAGGTTTGCTGTGTCTGTCAGCGTAGTGTCCAGAGCATGGAGGCGCTACCAGGAGACATGCCAGTACATCAGGAGGCCGTAGGAGGGCAACAACCCAGCAGCAGGACCGCTACCTCCGCCTTTGTGCAAGGAGGAGCACTGCCAGAGCCCCCTGTAAAATGACCTTGTTTTAAGGACATTACATCAAAGTTGGATCAGCCTGTAGTGTGGTTTTCCACTTTAATTTTGAGTCCAAATCCAGACCTCCATGGGTTGATAAATTTGATTTCCAGTGATAATTTGTGTGATTTTGTTGTCAGCACATTCAACTATGTAAAGAAAAAAGTATTTAATAAGAATATTTAATTCATTCAGATATAGGATGTGTTATTTTAGTGTTCCCTTTATTTTTTGAAGCAGTGTATATCAAACGATCCCTACTAGAAGTGACATTTTGCTCTTTAAAAAACAACTTCCTCCCCAATTTCATATCCAATTTGGTAGTTAGTCTTGTCCCATCGCTGAAACTCCCCTATGGCCTCGGAAGAGGCGAAGGTCGAGAGCCATGCGTCCTCCGAAACGACCCTGCCAAGCCACACTGCTTGCTTAACCCTTGAAGCCAGCTGCACCAATGTGTCGGAGGAAACACTGTCCAGCTAGCGACAAATCAGCTTGCAGGCACTCCCGGCCCGCCACAATGAGTCGCTCACACATGTCGCTACACCCGTAATAACATCTGCTAAATGTGTATGTGACCAATAAAATGTCATTTAAAGCACGATGGGACAAGGACATCCCAGCCGGCCTAACCCGGACGACGCTTGACCAATTGTGCCCCACATCATGGGTCTCCCGGTCACGGCACAGCCTGGGATCAAACCGATGCAGTGCCTTAGAGAGCAAAATGTTGAGGTCTAAGCCAGCCTATGAATGACAGTTTCAATCAATTCTAAGGAGTTTGAGTACAAGTTATTTACAAAGTCTTTAGTCTACAGTGTTGATGGAAAGAGACTGATTAATTGCATAAAACAGGTTAGTCATATTTAATGATTTAACCTTAGGGTTACACGTAAAGACAAAAACGTGTACAACAGCAGCTTGTGATAGAAAATGTACAAAAACACTTCATTATGTGAATGTTCCACCCACAAAATAGCAAAAGTCACCTCACCTTCCCAAGAGAAAGGAATGAATGTGTGCACACAGTTAACAGGGGTTTGGTAAAGTCTCCAGAGATATTCAATTTCTGCTTCAAATGTCATGATTCCCTTGGTTTGAAACAGTGTTGAATGATCCATGTCCGTAGTCTACTGTGAGTTGCGAGTCCGCAAATGATCAATCTCAGTTTCCTCAAAGCCATGGAAAGATTCCAGATCGCTGTCCTTCTCAAACACCTGTTTAAGAGCTTGAGGGTTGGGTGTCGGCGAGGGCAAGGTGTACTCAGACGTAGTGTCCGAGACCACCCCTTTGTCCTCTGGCTCCACTTTCGTTAGCGCTTCAGAGCTCCTCTTTGCCGACTTTGCTTGAGAAAGGCCGACCAGAGCCTCGGTCAGGCTCTGCGCCAGTTCAGCTGGACCTTCCTCTCCTTCCTCCTGTGGCGGTGTGCTGACCATCATGAAGGACTGCTGGAGGATCTTGGGCTGCGTGGCCAAGCACGAGACCACGTCACCCAGACATTCCACCAGAAGTAGAGCCAGGTCACCCGGCCCCAGAGCCACAGCTCCTTCATTCTGGGTGTGCATCTCGCACCAGCGGGCCTGCAGGAACTCCTTCATAACAGGTACTACGCACAGCTCCAGGGGCTGCAGGCGACAGGAGCAGCCGATGGGGATCACCGCCGGCAGGGTGTTACTGCTGTTGAGAGCGGCCAGAAAGTCATTGGCCAGGTGGCCGTGGTGGGTGTCCATGATCAACAGACCTTTTCCCCCCGCCTGGGGGTTCACGTGCTTCTGCCACACCTTAGAGAGCCACAGCTGGAGCCGCTCGTCGTCTGTAAATCCCTCCCGGCGCGCCTCCAGGATGACAGAGTTCGGGATGGCCTTGTGGAGGTATGGAGGGTTGCCTTTGAGGAACACCATGGTGGGCAGCATGGTGCCATCGGCCAGCCCTGCTAGGACCACCTCTATCAGGGGCTCCCCGGTGCCGATCAACTGGAACGCCTCAGGGCTCGTCTTGAGCTTATCCAGGTCCAGGAACACAGAGAGCTCGTCGACGCATCCCATGGAGGGTGGCCGGAAACCGACATCTTTGACCTGCTTGCAGACAAAGCGAGTGAAGATGCGGACGCTCTCGTAGACATTGCGCGGCAGCGGGCGCTTGGCTGAGCAGGTGGCCTGCAGGCTGAGGTTGTGGCGGAGCATGAACTCCACAGCCCACTCGTAGAACTCACCGATCTCATGCGACTCCTCCAAGGCCTGCGTGGCTGTCTGGAGCAGGTTTTCCTCTGTGACTGGCAGCTGCTGCTCCCGCTGGCACATCACCCACTCTGCGATGCGGTCCGTGCTCCAGATCCAGTCCTTCTGAAGGCGCTGGTTCTCCAGCTGCAGCATCCAGTCCTGGATGAGCTCTGGCTGGGTGCCAAAGCGCAGGGATGCCTGGGGGAAGCCACTGCATAGGGCGTAAAGCAACACCTTCAGCTGACGCAACGTCAATTTGGTTGCCCCTTCTTTCCTGGATTTGCCCATCCTGGCCTCTCCTCCATGGAACAGCTCTCCGTTGGACCCGTGGGACTCCACTGCCTGGTGTTCCATCACATAGCCCAATCCTCTGACCTTGGGGGTTGTCCAGACACCATTGGATGCAGCAGTGGAGGGCATGGTTTTATTAGGACCAAGGACCGTGATAGTCATGCTGGGTTTGGAGGATAGGAGCGGTTTGATAGAGAGCTGGGTGGAACTATTGCCAGCTGGTAGCAGATGGATAGGCACAAAGGACCCTCCTTGACCCGGGCTGATTTCCCTAATTACAAAGCTACAGGAGGAATGAAAACATGTTCATTATTACATTTTTCAGGAAGCTCAGTAAATGACACACACATTTGATAATGTAGCAATGGAGTGTCGCAGTGCAACCAAAGTGTAAATAGACTTGAGAGCCAACTCCAGGTCTGTCCAGCAGTAAGTAATTTCACTCAATATGTAAAAGGATATTAAATACCTTTGAGAACCCTCCTCGGGAACTTCTGGATGGAAAAAAGAAACATAAAAAAGTTTGACGTACAAAGATACTTAAATACCAGAACGTGGAACTCAAAACAATCTGGTCTCGTGTGGCTCAGTTGTTAGAGCGTGGCGCTAGGTTTGTGGATTTGATTCCCACGATTCTCTGGATAAGAGCATCTGCTAAATGACTAAAATGTAATGTAATTACCTTCCACCTCTGGCATGCTGAAGCTTGCAGCATCATGGTCTTGGTGATCCACCAGGTGGTTGGCCATCATATCTCCAACCTTGGTCTTGTAGTTACAAGACGTGCACCTCATCTCATCCATTCTGACACGGGACCAACAGAGGGTTTAGAGCAGTCCGTATTAAATAAAAACACACTATATTCAGTTAAATACAGCTCAACAAATTCGGACTAAATGATTGTTACCTTGGGTATGACTCATACATGGCCAGGTATTGGGTGGTGCTCTTACGAGTCACGTGGTTACTGCAAGTGAAAAGAGACAGAACCTGTGTCATACACCCTTTTCCAAACCCACATCATTTCAATGACCCTCTATGATGGAAGAAATCACTTGGGAAATGTTGAGTTGACAAAATCTTGAGGTGTTGAGCGACATCACTCACTTGATCATGTGGTTGGCATAGGCGCGGGAGCAGCATGTGCAATAACGACACAAGGAGCAGTGGACGTAGGTGGGGAAGTGGTTGGCAAAGTCAGGAATCTTAAAGGCGCACTCCATGCAGTTCTGTTGGGCCAGCGATGCACTGTGGGGAAAGGAGGTGAAATGAAGGCAGAGGCAGGTTACCCATAGTGCACAGCGATGGAATGTCCAAGCTTATCCATTTTACACATTCAATTTCTATCTGCAGCATTCCAGAACACTGCTCTGAATTATAAACTGTCAACAGTTTTACTGTCTGACAAAAGCTAAACACTGTTTACAGTATTTATTTAAACACAATGGAGTCTGAATAAAGCTTGGAGTCAATTCCATATAAAATCAGGGTGAAAAACATCAATCCTCTTCTACCTCATCTGGAACTTTGTGAGCAGCTCCATCAGGCTCTCGACAGGCTTCTTCTTGGGCTCAGGTTTTTGGGGAGCAGATGGAACGTCAATCACTTTGGAGGGCCGGAGGTCTCCTCGGCCAGAAGACTCCTGATGGAAGTACTGCTTACCCTGCAGCGCGTAGGCCCTGATGGTCACCTGGAACAGAGAAATATTCTTAGACCACTCTACTAATATACATGACTAATATTCCCATTATGCACAGGGAAAATGTATACATCACAGCAATAGACTTTCCCCATCACAGAGAAAGTACAGACAAAAATGACGATTATAAACTGGTGGGTCGAGCCCTTGAATGCTGATTGTCTGACTGCCATAGTATATCTGACAATATACCATGGGTATGACAAAACATTTTTACTGCTCCAATTACGTTGGTAACCAGTTTATAATAGCAACAAGGCACCTCTGGGATATGTGGTATATGGCCAATATACCACGACGTAGGGCTGAATCCAGGCACTCTGCGTTGCGTCATAACAGCCCTTAGCCGTGGTATATTGAACATATACCACACACCCTCGGGCCAAATTGCTTAAATATCACACTCCAGCAATCACTCACACGTGCGCACATACATAGACAAACACACACTCCTCACCTTGGTCCCAGGCTTCAGGCCCTCCAGCTGCCTTGGCTTGAGGTGGGTCTTGTGGTACTGCACCTTGTGCTCTGCCCGGTCCTTGGCAAAGAGGAACTGCAGCCGGCACCGGTCGCATTGAAACACTGTTTTTTTCTGCACATAAACACATAGGAAGAAAAACACAAGGAGGGTTTCAGAACGAAAATGGAGTGGAATAGATGCTGCCGAACGGCCATATATGTAGCATGTCACCTCATTGAGTTTACCTGGTGGCGGCTGTAGTGGTTCTGGTAGTTGCTGCTGGAGCGGAACAACTTGAGGCAGTAGGGGCACAGCAGATTGGCCGTGCCGTTGTGGACCTCACGGAAGTGGGCGAAAACGTCCACATACAGGGACGAGCGGTAGTCGCACACCTTCACATGAAACCATGAGACTATTTTAAGGGTGAATTGCATTAGGAGACACTACATGTTGATATAGTGAGCTTTCACCCAGGACAGGACATTGCATCTAAATTTATATAGACTTGGTTTGGACATTTAGGCTTAGCCCTCAAGTGTTCACTGAAGTTGTGTAATAAAACAGCCCTCTCAAGTGATTAACAGTGAGTGAAAGTAAAAGAGAAAAGAGTGCAGAGAGATTCACCGTGTGAAAGGAGGGCGAGTGGAAGAAACGGTAGAAATAATGACCAAGTGGGCAACGTTTACCTGGCAAATGTAGGGCATCTCTCCTGGTTTGTGGGTGCTCTTCATGTGCTGCAGGAAGACAGGCTCGCTCTCGTATGCCCACTCACAGATCTTACACTTAGCTGTGACGAACACAGAAAAAAGGCTGGTGCGTCACAGAAGCATTCAAAGTTCTCAGTCCTCTTGCTGTATGCACTTAATGAACGGCACTGGGTAAGAGTGACTGCTTACTAGAGTAGCAACGAAATCTTAAAATTTCACCCAATTCCCAACAAGGTATTTCACCCAATACCCAACAAAGTGATATTTCAGCACCCAGTGCTAATTCAATGTGATTTGACTGTGGGTGCGTGTGGGAGAATGTTGGTGGGATGGCAAGTGCCGATAGATTCACTTTGTTTTAGCGACTGTATGTGGTAGGACAGTGGTTGGTGGGTGAGTGGGGAGTGAGCTAGTCCTCACCGGTGGACTCCAACTGGCTGTGGACGCTCTCCACGTGGCACTGCAGGCGGAAGGGCGTGGCCAAGTTGCGAAAGCAGTGCTGGCAGGCGGTGTGCGTGTCCACCTCGCCGTTCTGCTGCGCCGTCATCTCCACGTGGTGGCGCATGTGGTTCATCAGCCTGGAAGAGAGGAGAGGTGGAAAATGGAGGACAAAGAAAGGGTACGATTTCAGTCAATTCATCAAAGCAGAATTGTTTAAGAACGTAACCTGAATTCCCGTTCTCCCACACACTCCACAACTCACTTGATGTTGGTCTTCAGGGTCTTTTCGCAGTGGATGCACTTGAAGACACCCGGCGGCTTCTCCACTGGTGCGCCACTCAGGCTGCGGCCCTTGTCCACGCCGTAGTAGAAGTCCTCCACCAGCATGATGAGCTTGCCCTGCTGGTCGGCCTCCAGGATGGGGCTGCCTTCCTCCTCTGGGTACACCGGTCGCACCGGCGTGGTGGGTGGCTCCTTGGAGGCCTCCTTGGAGGTCTTGGAGAAGGATGAAGAGGAGGAGGTGGCTTTGGATGACTTGGACCTGGAAGATCTGGAGGGTTTGGAGGAGAGCTTGGCCGCGGCATTGATGGCATCCAGGCTCAGGGCGATCTGCTTGCTGCAGAGCTAGAAGGTAAGAGGGATCAATGGTGTAAATATCAATATTCAGTCATCTCTATTACCATTATAAGAGTGTAATACTTCAACAGGAGCTTTTAGGGTAGATGTCATTATAGCAGAGGATTTTGCCATATCAAGAGAAGCTTTTAACAGCCCTTCACGGTCAAGGCTAATAACATTAATACAGCACCCAAAAATCCACTAAATAAGTACTATACGTTCCCCAAAAGGAGAGTGTAAAGTAAATCTAAGGCACACTTACACACATGAAGCCCCGGAGGGCGTTGACCAATTTGTACTCGGATCCACAGCGCTTGCACGTCTTTGGCTTGGCGGTGGCTGGTGCAATCACTGCAAAAGGAACACAACAGAACTCTGGATAAGAAGAAAAACTATTAAATGTGCCAAATCACAGAACACAACAGTGGGCTTGGTCAGTAGTAAATGACCTTTGACTTCAATAGGATATCCTATTAGTATGGATCACTTCTTGTTTGGAGTGGTGAAAAGAAATGACAGGCTACACAGTAGTAATATCTGAAAGATGAATGCAGTACCAACCTATTTCTATTAGCTGTTACAGGAAAGCGGTGTGTTCCTGGAGACTACTAACCTCTGAGGGGTGCACAAGGAGAGGTCGCCGTGCTCGGACCACTGGTAGCAGGGGACCTGATAGAGCTGGGGGCTGGTTGCAGGGTCTGATACCGCTGTATTTTGGGGGTGACTGTGAGGGGTGCAGTCCTCACTACATGGCTTCCTGCTGCACCTGAAGAACTGGCTGACACAATCCCTACACACAAGAAAGCGGGATTAGTGTCCCAAGACAAAGCAATGATTCATAACAGATTACACAAATGTGGGTTTAAAAAAAGAAGATAGCCTTTACTCTCAGACTACACTTAAATTCATACAGACAATAATTAGCTGAGACTGCAATTTAATTTATTATCCCCGTGTTCACTCGGGAGAGACTGATGGCCCACAAGGACTAGAGCCTTCCTCACCTGTGACAGCTGCAGGGGAGGATGAGAGGGTGACCCCACCGGAGGCCACAGTGCTGATGGTCTGGACTCCGTTGGTGGTGCGGATGGTGAGGGTGACGGGGATCCGCACTGTGGTGAAGCCGCTGGTGTCCGGCCTGCCCCTGGGCTGAGACAACACCTGCTGGGGCGGTAGCTGCAGCTGGGTTCCCTGAACTGGAGGAGACAGTAGTTAAGAGCCTCTCACAATAGGCAGGTTTTCATTAACAGGTTAATTAGGCAACAGCAATGTCGCAAAAACAACAACAATGCGACACGTAATGGAAGCGGCAGCTATAGGAAAAATGTTCTAATGATTGACAACATTTGTATCTGTTTTACGGGTGGATTTTTATTTGATTAAACTGTCTTTATTTCTACAACTGATGACGGAAACCGTTTTCCCGAATTCAATTGTGTGAATTATGGGGTATGTGGGGTACGCGATGTCATCACTAAGACCTACAGTTGAAGTCGGAAGTTTACATACCTGGACTATTAAGCGCACCTGAATATAAGCCGCACCCACTGAATAATTTTTTTTATTTTTTATTTTGTACATAAATAAGCCGCACATGTCTATAAGCCGCAGGTGCCTACCGGTACATTGAAACAAATTAACTTTACACAGCCTTTAAACGAAACAAGGCTTGTAACAAAAATAAATAGGCTCACTATCTTCCTCCTCCTGTGCACTGAAACCACTGAAGTCATCTCCTTCGGTGTCAGAGTTGAATAGCCTCAGAATTGCTTCATCCGATGTTGGATCGTTTTCATTGTCGCTCTCGTCACTTTCATCCGGAAGCAAATTCCCCGCTGAGCTCATGCTGCCACGCAGCAGTTCAGCCTTTCGAAACCCGTTGATGATAGTGGATTTTTTGACAATGCTCCACGCTGTCAGGACCCACTGGCAGACTTGACCATAAGTTGCTCTTCGCATGCGGCCCGTTTTAGTGAAGGATTTCTCCCCACTTGTCATCCAAGCCTCCCACTGAACACGGAGCGCCACCTTAAATGCACGATTTACACTGATGTCGAGTGGCTGCAAACACTTTGTTGTGCCCCCAGGAATCACAGCTGGAATTGAGTTTGTCCTCTTGATGGCTTCTTTCACAGAATCTGTATTGTGGGCCCTCATGCTGTCCAACACGAGCAATGCCTTGTTCTTGTGAAAGAATCCTCCCAGTCGCTTGCCGTAACACTCCGTATGCCATTCATGCATTAGGCCTTCCGTCATCCATCCTTTCTTGTTGACTTTCACAACAATTCCTCTCGGGAATTTCTCTTTTGGCATCCTCGTGCGTTTAAAAATCAACATCGGTGGAAGCTTTTCTCCCGATGCCATGCAGCTCAGAACACAGGGGAAGTGCGTTTTTTCATGCCCAGTTGTTTTCAGCGTGACGGATGATTCGCCTTTCCTGTTGACAGTCCGAGTGAGAGGCAGGTCAAACGTCAGAGGAATCTCATTCATATTTATGATGTTGTGCGGGCCGATGGAATGCTCCGCTATCTTTGCATCAGTGAATTTGCGGTTGTTTGAAACTTTTTCCTCGTAGTCGGGAGGGAGCTGCTGACAGACTCGTCCGTACCCTGATGGACAGGCATTTACGTATCATAAATCTTAGACACCACGATGGTCCACCTCAAAAATCCTCAAACTTCATTGCGGTGGCGATTGTTTTGGCTTTCAGTCGGATCTGCACAGTTGAAACACTTCGGCCGTCTGCTCTCTGTGTGTTGACCCAGTCTTCAAGCTCATTTTCTAGTTCGGGCCATCTGCTTTTCTTCCCTCTGAAAGCTTTTGTTGTCTTTTTGCACTGAGTCAGTTCCTCACGCTGCGGTTTCCAACGTCTTATCATCGACTCATTAAGGCCAAGCTCCCGTGCAGCAGCTCTATTTCCTTTTCCAACAGCCAGATCGATCGCCTTCAACTTGAAAGCTGCATCATATGCATTTCTCTGTGTCTTTGCCATATGATGAGGGTGACAAAATGACTACCGTAATCAGAATGATGGGAAGTTTGAGCGCGTTCGATTTACGTCACATTATGTGACGGTGCTCAGTTTTTTGGCGGCATGAATCTTGTGAAAGCGGGAAAAATCCATAAATTAGCCGCGTCATTGTATAAACCGCGAGGTTCAAAGCGTTGGAATAAAGTAGCGGCTTATAGTCCGGAAATTACAGTACACTTAGGTTGGAGTCATTAAAACAAGTCGGTTAGGACATCTACTTTGTGCATGAGAAGTAATTTTTCCTACAATTGTTTACAGAGAGATTATTTCACTTACAACTCACTGTATCACAATTCCAGTGGGTCAGAAGTTTACATGCACTGTTGACTGTGCCTTTAAATAGCTTTGAAAATGTCATGGCTTTAGAATCTTCTGATTGACTCAAATGATGTCAATTAGCCTATTAGAGGTGTACCTGTGGATGTATTTCAAGGCCTACCTTCAAAAGTAGTGCCTCTTTGCTTGACATCATGAGAAAAACAAAAGAAATCTGCCAAGACTTCAGAATTTTTTTTGTAGACCTCCACAAGTCTGGTTCATCCTTGGGAGCAATTTCCAAACGCCTGAAGGTACCATGTTCATATGTACAAACAATAGTACACAATGGGACCACGTAGCTGTCATACCACTCAGGAAAGACGCGTTCTGTCTCCTAGAGATGAACGTACTTTTGGGCGAAAAGTGCAAATCAATCCCAAACAACAGAAAAGGACCTTGTGAAAATGCTGGAGGAAACAGGTACACAAGTATCTATATCCACAGTAAAACGAGTCCTATATCGACATAACCTGAAAGGCCGCTCAGCAAGGAAGAAGCCTCTGCTCCAAAACCGCCATAAAAAAGCCAGACTACGGTTTGCAACTGCACATGGGGACAAAGATGGTACTTTTTGGGGAAATGTCCTCTGGTCTGATGAAAAAAAACAGAACTGTTTGGCCATAATGACCATTTATGTTTGGAGGAAAAAGGGAGAGGCTTGCAAGCCAAAGAACACCATCCCAACCGTGAAGCACGGGGGTGGCAGCATCATGTTGTGGGGGTGCTTTGTTGCAGGAGGGACTGGTGCACTTCACAAAATAGATGGCATCATGAGAGAGAAAAATAAGCGACATCAGTCAGGAAGTTAAAGCTTGGTCGCAAATGGGTCTTCCAAATGGAAAATGACCCCAAGCATACTTCCAAAGTTGTTGCAAAATGGCTAAAGGACAACAAAGTCAAGGTATTGGAGTGGCCATCACAAAGCCCTGACCTCAAACCTATAGAAAACTTTTGGGCAGTACTGAAAAAGCGTGTGCGAGTAAGGAGGCCTAGAAACCCGACTCAGTTACACCAGCTGTCAGGAGGAATGGGCCAAAATTCACCAGACTTATTGTGGGAAGCTTGTGGAAGGCTACCCGAAACGTTTGACCCAAGTTAAACAATTTAAAGGCAATGCTACCAAATACTAATTGGGTGTATGTAAACTTCTGACCCATTGGGAATGTGATGAAAGAAATTAAAGCTGAAATAAATAATTCTCTATTATTCTGACATTTCACATTCTTAAAATAAAGTGGTGATCCTAACTGACCGAAGACGGGGAATTTTTACTAGGATTAAATGTCGGGAATTGTGAAAAACTGAGTTTAAATTCATTTGGCTAAGGTGTATGTGAACTTCCGACTTCAACTGTATCTATAAAGCTCCACTACACATTTAGTTCTAAATGCCAAAGCCTACTGCTTGCTAAATCAATTTTTTCTATTATAACAATTGTTTTTCTTTGCAGGAAAAGGATTGTCCTTACTTTTAAGAATGCCTAAAATTGCTACGCCTTGCTTTTCTGGTTTGGCTGGATGCAAGTTTCACCATCCAATTATTTCAGCTTTACAGGAGCGCAAGTTCCACCATGGCGATATGTTGGCCCATGAGAATATGGCAAATATTAGTCCATTCTAGCATTCTATCAACAGTGGCTTTTGCGGGCTACTGGAGACATTAAACAGTTAAGTGGGACGGCATACAGGCTGTTTCCAATTTATTAGTGTGCAAGGAACTCCATTTTTATTCAACACAAGGTTTTTGCGAGGTCCAACTGTTTTTATTGACACAAGACAGTTCATTGGAAACACACCATAGCAAGCAATTGTAAGCATATACAGTGGGGTGAACAAGTATTTGATAACCTGCAAAATCAGCAGTGTTTCATACTTACAAAGCATGTAGAGGTCTGTCATTTTTATCATAGGTACACTTCAACTGTGAGAGACAGAATCTAAAACAAAAATCCAGAAAATCACATTGTATGATTTTTGAGTAATTAATTTGCATTTTATTGCATGCCATAAGTATTTGATCACCTACCAACCAATAAGAATTCCAGCTCTCACAGACCTGTTAGTTTTTCTTTAAGAAGCCCTCCTGTTCTCCACTCATTACCTGTATTAATTGCACCTGTTTGAACTCGCTACCTGTATAAAAGACACCTATCCACAAACTCAATCAAACAGACTCCAACCTCTCCACAATGGCCAAGACCAGAGAGCTGTGTAAGAACATCAGGGATAAAATTGTAGACCTGCACAAGGCTGGGATGAGCTACAGGACAATAGGCAAGCAGCTTGGTGAGAAGGCAACAACTGTTGGCGCAACTATTAGAAAATGGAAGAAGTTCAAGATGATGGTCAATCACCCTCAGTCTGGGGCTCCATGCAAGATCTCACCTCGTGGGGCATCAATGATCATGAGGAAGGTGAGGGATCAGCCCAGAACTACACGGCAGGACCTGGTCAATGACCTGAAGAGAGCTGGGACCACAGTCTCAAAGAAAACAATTAGTAACACTACGCTGTCATGGATTAAAATCCTGCAGCGCACGCAAGGTCCCCCTGCTCAAGCCAGCGCATGTCCAGGCCCGTCTGAAGTTTGCCAATGACCATCTGGATGATCCAGAGGAGGAATGGGAGAAGGTCATGTGGTCTGATGAGACAAAAATAGAGCTTTTTGGTCTAAACTCCACTCACCGTGTTTGGAGGAAGAAGGATGAGTACAACCCCAAGAACAACATCCCAACTGTGAAGCATGGAGGTGGAAACATCATTCTTTGGGGATGCTTTTCTGCAAAGGGGACAGGACGACTGCACCGTATTGAGGGGAGGATGGATGGGGCCATGTATCGCAAGATCTTGGAGAACAACCTCCTTCCCTCAGTAAGAGCATTGAAGATGGGTCCTGGCTGGGTCTTCCAGCATGACAACGACCCGAAACACACAGCCAGGGCAACTAAGGAGTGGCTCCGTAAGAAGCATCTCAAGGTCCTGGAGTGGCCTAGCCTGTCTCCAGACCTGAACCCAATAGAAAATCTTTGGAGGGAGCTGAAAGTCCGTATTGCCCAGCGACAGCCCCGAAACCTGAAGGATCTGGAGAAGGTCTGTATGGAGGAGTGGGCCAAAATCCCTGCTGCAATGTGTGCAAACCTGGTCAAGAACTACAGGAAATGTATGATCTCTGTAATTGCAAACAAAGGTTTATGTACCAAATATTAAGTTCTGCTTTTCTGATGTATCAAATACTTATGTCATGCAATAAATGCAAATTAATTACTTAAATCATACAATGTGATTTTCTGGATTTTTGTTTTAGATTCCATCTCTCACAGTTGAAGTGTACCTATGATACAAATGACAGACCTCTACATGCTTTGTAAGTAGGAAAACCTGTAAAATGGGCAGTGTATCAAATACTTGTTGTCCCCACTGTATTTTCTATGCATATTTTCTAAATGTCAACAACAAAATTCACTGGAATAATAATGAAATCATACAGTAGCTATTGTCTATTTGCATTTTACAAAACACTACCCACGGATAAAATATACATTTACGTGCTTTTATGACACAATAATAGAACACAAACACATTTCTCTGGATCCCACTAAAGGTGGCTACTTCTAGGTTTCAGGTGGGCTGTGAAATACTTAGTTAGCCATCAAGACATTGATAAGATAACAAAAATAGACATGTCTAATGCAGTGGAGACTGCTGAGGGGAGGACGGCCATCTACAATGGCTGGAATGGCGTGAATGGACTGGCATCAAACACATGGGAAACCATGTGTTTGATCTATTTGATACCATTCCACCTATTACGAGCCAGCCTTTACCACGAGTCCGTCCTCCCCTATTAAACGTGCCACCAACCTCCTGTGGTCTAATGTTAGCTACTTACCACCAGGTAGCACGGTGATGGGCTGGCCATTCAGGATATATCCTACTGGTTTGGCACTTATGGTCTGTCCTCCCCCTTGAATGTTCTGCACCACAAAAAGAGAACAATCACAGCAATGACTCTAGGCTCATTATTCCTGTAGCAAACCTCAACTCCATGAAGCGCTGCCTGGTCCACTGATGTCAACCTAAAAGTTTGCTACTCAGCAGCAATCTAATGAGAACAATCAGGGCAGGGTTCAGATAGAATTATAGAATGAAGAACCAACACGTCTCTCACCTGTGTGGTGAATATGATGTTCTGCCCAGCGTTGCTGCCTGTGCCAGGCAACATAGTGGTCGGCATATGCAGCACCTGAGGCATGGAGGTCTGAAAAGGCTGCAGCACTTGAGTCATAGCCTGCGTCAAGACCATTGGTTTGGGTAGTAATGGTGCTGCAGAGATGGGCAAAAGTCAATATAATCCCTATGAGGCTTACACCGACCGATTGGTTACATGTGTCCATTGAACCATGTTTATTCTACTGTGACTACACGTCAGTAAGTAAAAAAGTGAAATAATGGAAACGTTTGAGTAAATGAGGGATACTAAGTATATTGAAAGCGGGCGCTTCCACACAGGTGTGGTTCCTGGGTTAATTAAGCAATTAACATTGCATCATGCTAACGGCCATGTATAAAAATGCTGGGATGTCCATTATTTTGGCTACCGTGGCTATGCCCCCCAAAGGATGAAAATGGAACCATCCACAGTGCATGAGCATGAAAATGATGTAAGCCATATGCCACGGCCGTCTCAGTCACCAGATCTAAACCTAATTTAACACTTATGGGAGATTCTGGAGCGGCGCCTGAGACAACATTTTATTTTGGAAGAATGGTGTCACATCCCTCCAATAGAGTTACAGAGTTACTTGTAGAATCAATGCTAAGGTGCATTGACGCGGTTCTGGCTTGTGATGGCCCATCGCCCTATTAAGACACTTATTTTGGCAGTTACCTCATATTCCTATATTTTTAAATACACCACATGACCAAAAGTATGTGGACACCTGCTCATTGAACATCTCATTTCAAAATGATGGCCATTAATATGGAGTTGGTCCTTTGTCCCTTTGCTGCTTTAACAGCCACCACTCTCCTAGGAAGGCTTTCCACTTCATGTTGGAACATGGCTGCGGGGACTTGCTTCCATTCAAACACTTGAGCATTAGTAAGGTCGGGCACTGATGTTGGGCGATTAGGCATGGCTCGCAGTCGGCATTCCAATTCATCCCAAAGGCATTTGATGGGGTTTAGGTCAGGGCTCTGTACAGGCTAGTCAAGTTCTTCCACACTGATCTCAACAAACCATTTCTGTATGGACCTTGCTTTGTGCACCGGCAATGAATTGTCATGCTCCTGAGTGGCGCAGCGGTCTAAGACACTGCTAGAGGCGTCACTACAGACCCTGGTTCGATTCCAGGCTGTATCACAACCGACCGTGATTGGGAGTCCCATAGTGCGACGCACAATTGGCCCAGCGTCATCCAGGTTAGGGTTTAGCCGTCATTGTAAACAAGAATATGTTATTAACTGACTTGCCTAGTTAAATAAGAAAATGCTGAAACAGGAAAGGGCCTTCCCCAAAATATTGCCACAAAGTTCGAAGCACAGAATCGTCTAGAATGTCATTGTATGCTGTAGCTTCAAGATTTTCTTTCACTGGAACTAAGGGGCCTAGCCCGATCCATGAAAAACAGCCCCAGACCATTATTCCTCCTCAACCAAACTTTACAGTTGGCACTATGCATTCGGGCAGGTAGCGTTCTCCTGGCATCCACCAAACCCAGATTTGTCCGTCGGACTGCCAGATAGTGAAGCGTGATTCATCACTCCAGAGAACTGGTTTCGACTGCTCCAGAGTCCATTGACGGCGAGCTTTACACCACTGTAGCCGACGCTTGGCATTGAGCATGGTGATCTTAGGCTTGTGTGTGGTTACTCGGCCATGGAAACCCATTTCATGAAGCTGAAGTTGCTTCGAGAAGCAGTTTGGAACTCGGTAGTGAATGTTGCAACCAAGGACAGACGATTGCTACGCGCTTCAGCACTCGGAGGTCCCGTTCTGTGAGCTTGTGTGGCCTACCACTTCGCGGCTCAGCCGTTGTTGCTCCTAGACCTTTCTGCTTCGCAATAAGAGCACTTACAGTTGACCAGGGCAGCTCTAGCAGGGCATAAATTTGACAGACTGACTTGATGGAAAGGTGGCATACTATGGCGGTGCCACGTTGAAAGTCACTAAGCTCTTTAGTAAGGCCATTCTACTGCCAATGTTTGTCTATGAAGATTCCATGGCGGTGTGCTCGATTTTATACACCTGTCAGCAACGGCTTTGGCTGAAATAGCCGAATCCACTAATTTGAAGGGGTTTCCACATACTTTTGTATATATCGTGTACCATTCCAGAGCACTCACCAAGGGCAGACATAGGTTTGGTTGTGATGCTACTGCCATCGCTGAGGGGTATCACTGAAGTGTCATCGGGAGGTGCTGGTACTGGGAAGGCGATTTAAAAAACCACGAACTGACGATAGAATATGACAATACAGACTCACCATTTACAGTTGTCTGTTGTGAAACTGTTGCATGTGAGAATTGAGTCTCAGAACATACAAAATGACATGACCCAGGGAAGCAGGTTACATTGAGTCTGCAAACTGCACACTCACCTTTACTTGGGCCTTTGCTTGTTTCTTCCATTTCCTCTTCTGGTTGCTGTTGCCATGGCGTCAGATCCTCCTCCACACACTCCATGTGGAGCTCGGAGTCAGTCACATTGACCTCAGAGTCTGTCATGTTGACGTCCGAGTCCGCCATGCTCATAACTGTAGATTAGTTGATATAATAAGGGCGTTATGATGATAATCTATATTCAAGTTGTAGGATATTGGCACATGATGTGGACAAGACATCATGTGTATGTGTTGTCCAGTTTTAAATGGACAGCCATTGTGGTTGTAGTTAGAGAGGAAGGGGAAGAAAAAAAAACTAATTTTTATTGTCTTAACCAAATTGTATGCATGAACAGTGTATAAATGTCATTAATATAATTTAAATATATTAAAGCTACAAATACACTAATAATAACAAATATTGAGGCATTCCAGTGAATTTATATCTATATATTAAACATGCCAATTAAATAATGCACGACCTAATAGAATAATGTTAAACAAAATGTACAGTATATTCTTTGTAATGCATCATTTAATATTATCAAAACGTCATCTCATTAGCATGACGCCACCATGTTCTCTGTAGAGGGCAAACAGCAAAGTTTTGATACTCCTTGCTTGAATTATTCATAAGCAACGATCAAGTTTCAGTTATTAGCTACTAGCCGGCTACAGTCGTTGGAAATAAAACATTGCTACATTCTAAGTTAGCAACGTTAAGCTAGCTACCAGTAACTCAGGGTGCGATGAGAAAATGATGCTCATGCACGCTGGTCCAAGATCAGCTTCCTGTCTTCTAATCTTCACTTTCCTTACAACAAGTAGTACAAACTAACTTGTCCTGGATCAGTAGCTAGTGACGTTCGGATATGTACAGTGCGCGTGTGCATTGAATCCTGCAGCACACTCTGCAACATGGCGCCATGCAAACAGCAAGACGTGAGCTTGAGCTAACACCACTGCTAGCTAACACCACTGCTAGCTAACTAGTTAGCAAGCAAGCTAACTGAGTTCAACAACTAGCAACATCTAAATCTATACACGAAGCATGCCATGACTCTGACCTTGTTCACTATTTTGCCAAAGTTAAATAAAAAGGATGAAGTACAATAAAACGTGGTTATACGTTACGTACCTCACCCATGAAGTGAAAAACAGATCTGTAGAAGAATGGTGGCTGCTACCGTTTTTCCCTTTTCGGCTCGCTTAGGACAGCGCAAGCAATTCCCTACGCCACTTCCCGTTTTTGATGTCGACGCTCTGATTCGCTACAATCCTAAAAACAGGGGCGTGGTGCCCATCTCCATCCTGAAAAGCACACGATTATGTTGACGTCTTCCAAAAATCTAATTTGCAACTCCTAATACACCCACAGATATAATTTTGGTGTAAATTGTATGACTATTTCCACATTATGCATATTCCAATTCGATGCGTTTCTTAGTACAAGTTGTCAGATAGTTTGTTACAATGTTGCAGCCAATGTAAAAGTCTCACCACTTTCGCTTTCAAAAAATCGTAGAAACTGCAACTACCAGAATCAATAGTAGCATGCTAATCTAACGTTACCTCCTAACTAACGTTAATATAGTTAATCTTCCATTTCAACATGTTTTGAAGAATGATCTGCAAATGAAAAAAGTTACTTGCACGACCATCTTAACCAGCACTGCTCTCAAACGCCAACCCGCGATAAAGTTATGGCCCCACAACCAAACTAACATTTAGCTAGTTTATACTTCTGAATGTCTTTCTTAAAATGTTGGGGGATTTGTGTGTATTGTTGGGTATTGCTGCACCGTTGCAGTAATAAATATAAGCATTTCACTGCACCTGGGATAACATCTGCAAAATATGTTTAAAAATAACATTTGATTTGAGCTAGGCCAAACCAGAGACTGGCGGAACAATTCAAAACGTAGCTAGCTCGTGCTTGTGTTCATTGAAATAAATAGACGAGGACGTAGGTGTTGGCTAGCTAACTAATTTACCCTGCTAACAATCTGTATGTAGCCTCGAACACCAGTCCAGCTGCCCGATATAAAACCAGGGTCGGGTGACAACTGGAGGTATTAGCAGTGGCTGACTAACGAAGCTAGTTAACTAACAAACCGACAAAATTGGTTAGCAAACTGCTAGCTAGCTAACATTATTGCTAGCTAGCTAATAATTCACATATCGAACTGGCTGGATAACGACGGTATAACTAAAGTTAGCTAGCTGAGCTATCTATCTAATATTGTTCTGTATGTGAACATGAACCATAGCTAGCGATATGGGCAACCGCCTAAAACAAATATAGCTTTACCTGCCTAGGCAACGCGAAAGCTAGCTAGTAGCTAGGTACCGGTAAACGTAATTTTACGCGGTGGCGCCGGTATACGTACACGAGCGCCCCCCTCTGGTAGACGATGGGTTTAGCTCAGCTATCTAGTTATATAACCTAAATTACAAAATTCACGCGACCAACCATCAACCCCAGTAATTCAGTCAAACAACGTTTACGCATATTTCCTCAATGTTGCAGTTGATTAGATTATTTCCAAATGCACTACTAACTCAATATCTATATCAGTGTAGCTTGCCAACAGTATGATTACCAGATTTTTTACTTATAATAAAATAACTTACATGAATTATGAATAATTAGCCAATGCAAAATCTAGCTATAGCTTTTTGTCCTATTTGCCTTGACTATCGCTCTTTTAAAATGGTAGCCCTACAATAGGTGGCACACTAGGTCCTACCCATAACTCAGTGGGTCCTACCCATAGACTTGGTCCTTCCATGTGTCATCATAGCAAAAGTTGAAGTATTAGTAGTACACTCAACCACAGGGACTATGCTACTTCTGCTAATGTCGAAATTGAGGGGGAGCACTATTAAATGGAATACTAACTGAAATATGGAAACTGACTGTAGACCTAAACTCTGCAAAAAAAGAAACGTCCCTTTTTCAGGACCCTGTCTTTCAAAGATAATTCATAAAAATCTAAATAATTTCCTATGCTTGTTCAATGAACCATGAACAATTAATGAACATGCACCTGTGGAACGGTCATTAACTTTTTCAGAATTGTTGTCCCTTCCACAGGACAGTTGAACAAACACAGGCTAATTCGATTAGCATGAGGTTTTATTTATTTTACGAGGCAAATCATTTAAGAACAAATTCTTATTTTCAATGACAGCCTAGGAACAGTGGGTTAACTGCCTTGATCAGGGGCAGAACAACATATTTTTACCTTGTCAGCTCAGGGATTCGATCTTGCAACCTTTCGGTTATAAGTCTCTAGCCACTGCCGCTAGCCACTCCCCGCCCCAGGTAGCCACATTTCCCAGGACATAGACATATCTAACATTAAATTATTGTTAATCTAACTGAACTGTCCAATTTACAGTAGCTATTACAGTGAAATAATACCATGCTATTGTTTGAGGAGAGTGCACAATTTGAACATGAAAAGTTATTAATGAACAAATTGGGCACATTTGGGCAGGCTTGATACAAAAGTTTGAACAGAAATGCAATGTTTCATTGGATCAGTCTAACACTTTGCACATACACTGATGTCATCTAGTGGCCTAAATCTAAATTGCACCTGGGCTAGAATAATACATCATGGCCTTTCTCTTGCATTTCAAAGATGATGGTACAAAATAAATGGTTGAACGGTTGGTTTTTTCTTTGTATTATCTTTTACCATATCTATTGTGTTATATTCTACTACATTCCTATCACATTTCAGAAAACGTCAAAGTGTTTCCTTTCAAATGGTACCAGGAATATGCATATCCTATTTTCAAGGCCTAAGCTACAGACAGTTAGATTTGGGTGTCATTTTAGGCAAAAACTGAAAAAAAGGGGCTAATCCTTATGAGGTTTTAATCGCAGGGACTTTGTGGATGAGCTAGAGGAGGAGTTTGGTCTGGGTGCGTCGGACGGAGGAGATCTGCCCTTCGTAACCATCAGAACACAATAGGGCTTCAAGTACACCATGAGGGAGGAGTTCATGTGAGTTACAGACATATACTCAGCAAAAAAAAGAAATGTCCCTTTTTCAGGACCCTGTCTTTCAAAGATAATTTGTAAAAATCCAAATAACTTCACAGATCTTCATTGTAAAGGGTTTAAACACTGTTTTCCATGCTTGTTCAATGAACCATAAACAATTAATGAACATGCACCTGTGGAACGATCGTTAAGACACTTACAGCTTACAGACGGTAGGCAATTAAGGTCACAGTTATGAAAACTTAGGACACTAAAGAGGCCTTTCTACTGACTCTGAAAAACAAAAGAAAGATGCCCAGGGTCCCTGCTCATCTGCGTGAACGTGCCTTAGGCATGCTGCAAGGAGGCATGAGGACTGCAGATGTGGCCAGGGCAATAAATTGCAATGTCCATACTGTGAGACGCCAAAGACAGCGCTACAGGGAGACAGGACGGACAGCTGATCGTCCTCACAGTGGCAGACCATGTGTAACAACACCTGCACAGGATCGGTACATCCAAACATCACACCTGTGGGACAGGTACAGGGTGGCAACAACAACAGCCCAAGTTACACCAGGAACAGACAATGCCTCCATCAGTGCTCAGACTGTCCACAATACGCTGAGAGAGGCTGGACTGAGGGCTTGTAGGCATGTTGTAAGGTAGGTCCTCACCAGATATCACCGGCAACAACGTCACCTATGGAAACAAACCCACCGTTGCTGGACCAGACAGGACTGGCAAAAAGTGCTCTTCACTGACGAGTCACGGTTTTGTCTCACCAGGGGTGATGGTCGGATTTGCCGTCGAAGGAATGAGCATTACACCGAGACCTGTATTCTGGAGTGGGATCGATTTGGAATTGGAGGGTCCGTCATGGTCTGGGGCGGTGTGTCACAGCATCAACGGACTGAGCTTGTTGTCAATGCAGCCAATCTCAACGCTGTGCATTACATCCTCCTCCCTCATGTGGTACCCTTCCTGCAGGCTCATCCTGACATGACCCTCCAGAATGACAATGCCACCAGCCATACTGCTCGTTCTGTGAGTGATTTCCTGCAAGACAGGAATGTCAGTGTTCTGCCATGGCCAGCGAAGAGCCCGGATGTCAATCCCATTGAG
Source organism: Oncorhynchus kisutch (assembly GCF_002021735.2). Lineage (NCBI taxonomy): Eukaryota > Metazoa > Chordata > Actinopteri > Salmoniformes > Salmonidae > Oncorhynchus > Oncorhynchus kisutch. The sequence goes on along the minus strand of NC_034190.2, from coordinate 32,040,479 downwards.
CACGTCTGGGACCTGTTGGATCGGAGTGTGAGGGCTAGGGCCATTCCCCCCAGAAATGTCCAGGAACTTGCAGGTGCCTTGTTGGAAGAGTGGGGTAACATCTCACAGCAAGAACAGGCAAATGTGGGGTAGTCCTTGAGGAGGAGATGCACCGCAGTACTTAATGCAGCTAGTGGCCACACCAGATACTGACTGTTACTTTTGATTTTGACCCCCCTTTGTTCAGGGACACATTATTCAATTTCTGTTAGTCACATGTCTGTGAAACTTGATCAGTTTATGTCTCAGTTGTTTAATCTTGTTATGTTCATGCAAATATTTACACATGTTAAGTTTGCTGAAAATAAACGCAGTTGACAGTGAGAGGAGTTTATAACCTTTCACATGTAGTAAAATATAATAACTCCTGCAGATTTATGCATTTTTTGCAGTTAAATGATACAACAAATATTAATTTTGTCTTTGTAACAGCAGTGAATTAATATTATCTCTTGAGAAAATGCTAAGTGCGTGACAGTTTTTCAACCACATAAAATAATAGTGCCCAAGACGAACTGAAGTCTAATCAGAAACGTGTTTCATTGTTTTCTCAGCTTTTAATTTCCTTAAAACCAGTCAAACTCATTACATTGGGCATTTTGCACATGATTGTTCCACTGTTTTGGAGTTATTGCGTTTTCTCCCGGTCCCTAAAGGAAACAGACAACTTTACCGGTGTTAATTAGATTGTTCCATTCATTCTATCGATGTAAGACATTATTCTGGTGAGCCGCTACTTCTAGGGCAACAAGTAATGAACGAAGAGAAGCTTCATGTATCTATACTGAACAAAAATATAAACATGTAAAGTGTTTTCCCATGTTTCATGACCTGAAATAAAAGATATCAGAAACTTTGATACGCACAAAAAACTTAATTCTCTCAAATCTTCTGCACAAATTTCTTTACATTTCTGTTAGTGAGCATTTCTCCTTTGCCAAGATAATCCATCCACCTGACAGGTCTGGCATATCAAGAAGCTCATTAAATGGCATGTTCATTGCATAGGTGCACCTTGTGCTGGGGACCATAAAAGGCCACTCTAAAATGTGCAGTTTTGTCACAACACAATGCCACAGATGTCTCAATTGTTGAGGGACTGTTGTTGGTATGCTGACTGTAGGAATGTCCACCAGAGCTGTTGACAGATAATTTAATGTTAATTTCTCTACCATAAGCAACAACTCCAATGTTGTTTTAAATAATAGGGCAGTATGTGTTTGAGGAGTATTTCTGCCTTTAGTAAAGTCCTTTTGTGGGGAAAAACTCATTCTGATTGGCTGGGCCTGGCTCCCAAGTGGGTGGGTATATACCCTCCCAGGCCCACCCATGGCGGTGCCCATGCCCAGTCATGTGAAATCCATTGCTGAGGGTCTAATGAATTTATTTCAATTGACTGATTTCCTTATATGTACTGTAACATAGTAAACTCGTTGAGATTGTTGCATGTTGCGTTTATATTTATGTTCAGTAAAAGGGTAGTTGATAAACAGATGGCCTACCAAATGTCTGAAATTATAAGCAGAAACTTGAAAGTAGCCAGTATGCTATACGGTCCAGTCTGGAGTATCAGCAAAACAAATGATTATGGTGGATCGAACTGCGCAGGTAGCCGACTTTTTGAAGTCATCACACACAAAACACCCTAATATGCGCGACTGAGCCTGCGCAGACCGCGAAAAACAGATGTTTACATGCCACAGTATCCCATCTAAAATCAACATATCCCAGGCATCTTGTCCTGGTTTCACATAACCGGGATACAAGTTTTTTCGGGTTATTGTAAACGGGATATTTTTTCGGGTTATTGTAAACTCAAAAACAGAATACTTAAGTATCCCGAATAATAACGGGATATTGGTGTGCATGTAAACGTGGTCACTGACGGGTCAAGGGAGTAGTCCTGGTTTAATCGGACTATAAGACTTTAAACCTCGTAAGATACTTAGACCTATTCATAGCTACTCGATCTGTATCACTGCTTGTGCTATAACAACATTTAAAGCAACCCAGTTCAAGAAGACGAGACAGACTCGATAAACTCATGATTTACCAGGCTAAAATGTAATTGTCTTGTCTGGGGTGGTCAAATTATTTTGGCAACAGCTGATAAGATGTGGAAAGAATTGAAGAAAAACCATCTCGTCAAGTACGGCGCTGTGACCACAGTGTCAACCATCAGTAAGTCACAGCTCTACTGCTATGCAAGTTATCTTGATGTATTGTAGGTTTCAGACCTCATTTCAATTACTTTTACAGTTTTTTGTAATGGTAAAATCGTTTCTAACATTTCTACATGGACATATAGTCTCGGTAAATTGTAGCCTAATTTCAACAAAACCAGGAACTTCTTAGTAAACACTAATAAACTACCCACAGCGAGTATTGTACCGCATGACATATGTTGTGACGTACAGGATGTACAATTCTTCAGATTGTATTATACATTTATCTTGATCGACATGGAAATGAACAGAATCACTGAAGGATGATTGACCGTGGTATGTGGTTCATTTGTATTGTAGTGTCTATTTAAGGGTTGTGATTTTAAACGTGTTTATTCCCTGTAGCTCCAAGATCCTGATATATACTATTATGTGTGTAAATACTTTACAATTACACATACAGTATATGTTACCTTGTCCATTAAGTATGTAAACAATTCCTACTCCCACAACAAAGGGTCTGTTGCATAGGCTTAAAAGGTTCATAGGTCAACATAAGAAGTAAGAGTGATATTTTGTCTCAGTGCCATTTGTCTCCAAACTAGGCTATGTTTTACTGAGAAAGTGGATCGCCGGTGGGATATGCCACAGCCGTGCCAAACTGCATGGAAGGACTGTGGTGATCACTGGTGCCAACACTGGTATCGGCAAGGAGACGGCCTGGGATATGGCCATGAGAGGTACAGTAGGCAAATACCACTTCTCTATTGGACTGTAACTATGTTGTGATTTGCATTACCTTTCATGGGATGTCGCTTTTGAACACAAACAAGTTACAATGCAATCTGAGGAAAATTTGGGTTTAAGGGCAATTGTGGGGGCTATTCAATGGAAGCCATGAGAATAGGGGGCTTAGTGATGGGGTGTGGTAAATTTGTGGATGTTGTTCAGCTGATGATAGGACTGATCCTATATATTCTATTGGAAGGGAATGTGATGAGGGTGTTCTCAGATGGACGGTACTGCGTGTTCTCAGGAGCCCGGGTGATTATGGCTTGCCGAGACCTCACCAGGGGAGAGGCCGCTGCAACAGAGATCCGCAGTTCTACTGGAAATACTAACGTGGTGGTGCAACAACTAAACCTGGCCTCCCTCGGGTCAGTACGACAGTTTGCCAGGGAATTCATTGCCACGGAGACCCGTCTGGACATACTTATCAACAACGCAGGTGAAACTGATGCATTTAACCAACATGCTTTGAGAGCCTGAATTGTGTTGGTGTTACTCTGGGTATGTTTTGAACTATAGCATGTTTTTCGTTGTCAAAGTTGTGGGCCCGATTTTTTTTTAACCATCTGTTAAATACTCAAACCTCTATTCCTCACAGGTATAATGCTATGTCCCAAAAGCTTCACAGTGGACGGGTTTGAGAGTCAATTTGCTGTCAATCACCTAGGTCACTTCCTATTGACCAATCTTCTCCTGGACATGCTGAAAGCCTCCACCCCCAGCCGCGTCGTCACTGTGTCTAGCATCGCTCATCAAGGCGGTAAGCCCATTCTGACCAGATATTTTTGTAATAAAACAAATATCATCAATTGAGTTATAGCTTTATCTGGCTCTACCTCATTCTCTTTCAGGGAAAATCCACTATGATGACCTTAACTTTGATAAGAAGGGGTACAACTCAGTAATTGCCTACAAGCAGAGTAAACTGGCCAACCTCCTCTTCTCTAGGGAGCTGGCACGAAGGACCAAAGGTGAGGGGTTGCCTTATTACAGCTCTATTACGTATTACTACTCATGTACATGTAGTTAGAAATTAGACCAATTCAAATGAATTAACCTAGTTATGCATAGAAAATTAGGTAATGTAACTAGGAGATTTTTCAATTTCCACTACATATCCTGTTCAATGGCTAAATGTACTGTATTGGTAATGGACCCCAGTTAACCAATACATGGAAATACAATACCAATGGGCCATAACTTTGTGCGGGTTCAGAAAACACCATAATAAATGCTTCAACACATACACTGTTAGTCTACATTTATTGGTTAACAATCAATGTGAATTTTACCGTAGTTATGGATGGATTTGACTTTACTTTATGGTGGTTTAGCAATGCATGGCTAAAAATAAGGGAACTAATGTTTATTAGTGGATTCAAGCCCGTACCAGTTGGCTGAGAAGGCTTATCTTTTGTTTTTGTAATGTGCATTGGGGTGCGGAGTGATTTGAGGCTGTTGTTGCAGAGTATTCATCAAGTATCTTGAAGTTAACCGTAAAAAATAATCGGACCTATGCAATCACTGTATTTAACGATTATTTACCTATTAATGCTGTTTTCCCCCATTCTTCCCCATCAGTAGCAGTCTTAGTATGCACAACAAACATTATACAAACAAATCATGTTGCTTCAACATCAGGTCATAACTGGTGTACAGTGCATTGCTCTCTGCCACATGATGTCTCTGAATGTCAACATTCTAAGGTTAGTGGCCCTATCCCTACACTCACCCCGTCAGGTACTGGAGTGACGTCGTATTCCCTGCACCCCGGGGTTATCCGGACAGAGCTGTGGCGCCACTCGCAGTCAAAGTACCCCATGCTGAGTTCCATGCTGTCAGCCCCCGCCTGGCTCCTGATGAAGACCCCCAGGGAGGGGGCCCAGACCACCATCTACTGCGCCGTCACTGAGGGGCTGGAGGAGAAGAGCGGCTACTACTTCAGGTAGTAGCATCCCAGTGTGTAGAGTGAATTAGCCTAAATCGATCTCTCTCTTTGTATGTGTGTTTGTGTGTTAATTGGAGGGGGATGATTTTCATTTACAGTGGGAGTGTATCTTGTGTGTATGTGATAGTCAAGCATCCCATCAAAAGTATGTGTGTACAATGCGGTATATATTCTGAGTGTAGACAATATACACTGAACAAAAATATAAACACAACATTTAAAGTGTTTGTCCCATATCATGAGCAGAAATAAAAGATCCCAGAAATGTTCGATACGCACAAATAGCTTGTTTCTGTCAAATTCGGCGCAAAAATGTGTTTACATCCTTTTTAGTGAGCATTTCTCTTTTGCCAAGATAATCCATCCACCTGATAAGTGTGGTATATCAAGAAGCTGTTTAAACAGCATGATCATTACACAGGTTCACCTTATGGAGATGTATCGCGCTGCATGAAGCAAATGGTGGTCACACCAGATACTGACTGGTTTTCTGATCCACCCACCTAACATTTTTTTAAGGTATCTGTGACCAACAGATGCAAATCTGTATTCCCAGTCAGTTGAAATCCATAGATTATGGCCTAATACATTTATTTCAATTGACTGATTACTTTATATGAACTGTAAATCAGTCCAATCTTTGAAATTGTTGCCTTTATATTTTTGTTCAGTGTAAATAACTACTGTATATGTTTAGGTGAGCTTTAAGTTAGGATGTGTTTGTTTCTCAGTGACTGTCAGGTAAAGGAGCCAGCTCTCGAGGGGACAGATGATCTTGCAGCACTGAGACTATGGGGCGTTAGCGCCGGGCTAGTGGGACTCAATTAAAACAACTGAACAACTCGCCTTGCAACACGGTGCCACTCCCAACCCCACCTGCCAGAACCCTCACGGATACTGGCATTTTTTTAAATGTCGGCTCTTAACTTTCATATCAGAAGATATCCTGTATTCTATATATATCCTGTATTCTACACATTTTCTATATTCTATATTTTTTGATGTTGTCTTATAATACAGTATATTTTGATAAAACATTTTTTTCTGTATTTTATTGTATTGAAGCTTATTCTCGTTACAATGGTCTTCATGCTGAAATTCTGTATTTTTCATGTTTTCATTAAAAAAAAATATATTTTGTTTCAGAAGTCTTTGCATGAGTAAGAGTGTCGTTTTATTAATTGTAATTTTACACCCCAGTTATTTTATCAGTTTAGCTAAACTACCTTTAAAAGGTGTTACTTATTTTAAAGACTTAATAAAATGATATGCTATCTGTACATCTCAATATTTTATTTATATGTTTTCAGAAGTTGCTTTCATGCATGACATATTTCTCAAAATAACAAAATATATCCGTTTCATTTGAATGGTCTGCCCTTACCAAAATGGCGTCCTCGTCGTGCAACCATTAGCGGAGCATTGTGGGATATAACAAACACAGTCTGACTTTGGATCAGTGAAATGCATGCTCAGATTACGCTTTTGCCTGTACTTTGCTCTACAAACTGGTCGTAGATCAGTCATTACACTCTACAGTTGACCAAATGTTCACCCGGAAATGTAACTCGGGTTCATTTCGAAGCTGAGCTGAATATTTGTCAACAATAGACTCATTTAACATAAATACGAATTGAAGCGTTGCCTGGTGCAAGAGATCTTAAGTTCATACAATTCGGCCTTTGGTTATTTTTCAAGCTATCATTGCTAGAATTTAAGAACGTTGTCAAAATGAATGTGACACTTGCTGTCAAGCAGTATATCTCCAAAATGATAGAAAACAGCGGGCCAGGAATGAAGGTTCTGCTCATGGATAAAGAGACGGTAAGTAATGTAGATAGAATGGTTACAATGTAGTGGTTCAAACGATGGACAGTGGTTACAATGTATCAGGTTATTTTTGTTGGTACACTACATGCCCAAAAGTATGTGGACACCTACTCGTCAGACATCTCATTCCAAAATCATGGGCATTAATATGGAGTTGGTCCCCCTTTGCTGCTATAACAGCCTCCATGGTGCAGGGACTTGTTTCCATTTAGCCACATGAACATTAGTGAGGTCGGGCACTGATGTTGGTCGATTAGGCCTGGCTCGCAGTCAGCGTTCTAATTCATCCCAAATATGTTCGATGGGGTTGAGGTCAGGGCTCTGCAGGCTAGTCAAATTCTTCTACACCGATCTCAACATTTTTGTATGGACCTCGCTTTGTGCACAGGGGCATTGTCATGTTGAAACAGGAAAGGGCCAAACTGGTGCCACAAAGTTGGAAGCACAGAATCGTCTAGAATGTCATTGTATGCTGTAGCGTTAAGATTCCCTTCACTGGAACTAAGGGGCCTGGCCTGAACCATTAAAAAAAAGCCCCAGACCATTATTCCTCCTCCACCAAACTTTACCGTTGGCACTATTAATTTGGGTAGGTAGCATTCTCGTGGCATCCGCCAAAGCCAGATTCGTCCGTTGGAATGCCAGATGGTGAAGCGTGATTCATTACTCCAGAGAAAGCGTTTCCACTGCTCCAGAGTCCAATAGCTGCCAGCTTTACACCACTCCAGCCGACGATTGGCACTGCGCATGGTGATCTTAGGTTTGTGTAAGGCTGCTCGGCAATGGAAACCTATTTCATGAAGCTCCCGAAGAACAGTTCATGTGCTGATGTTGCTTCCAGAGGCAGTTTGGAACTCGGTATGTTGTAATCGAGGACAGACGATTTTTACGCGCAACAGCAGTCCCGTTCTGTGAGCTTGCGTGGCCTACCATTTCGCTGCTGAGCCATTGTCGCTCCTAGACATTTCCACTTCACAATAACAGCACTTACAATTGACTGGGGCAGCTCTAGCAGGGCAGAAATCTAATGAACGGACTTGTTGGGAAGGTGACATCCTATGACGGTGCCTTGTTGAAAGTCACTGTGCTCTACAGTACAGGCCATTCTACTGCCAATGTTTGTCTATTGAGATTTATACACCTGTCAGCAACGGGTGTGGCTGAAATAGCCAAATATGTATTTATATTTATTTAAATTAGCCACTTATTTGAAGGGTTGTCCACATACTTTTGGCCATGTAGTGTATGTGTTGTCTTTCTGAGACGGACACATTGAAGGAACAGAACCTTGAATTATTCACCAAAAAACGTGAAATCACAAACAAGTCTCTGGACCAGTCTCTAAAATGCCATTCATATCAAATGTAGAGATTTGGTTATAAAAAAGGAAACTTCTCCTTTAATGATTAGTATTAAATAATATAGATAGGAGAACCAAGCTTTTGATAATGTCATACTGTCAGCAGCTCCTTCCATTGGAAGATGCCAAATCTTTGGCTCATGTAGAAACAAATTTACTGCATTACAGTTGCGTTTTGTCATCATGCCTATTTGTTTGTGCTTGTCTCATCAGACCAGCATCGTCAGTGTGGTCTACACTCAATCCGAGATCCTACAGAAGGAGGTCTACTTGTTTGAAAGAATCGACTCACAGAGTCGAGACAACATGAAGCACCTCAAAGCCATCTGCTTCCTCAGGCCAACCAAGGTGCCCCAGTCACTGTATAGACATTGCAGCCAGCCTTTGCTCTGCATTAAAGGTCCAATGCAACCATTTTTATTTATATATCAAATCATCTCTGGGTAACAACTGAGTACCTTACTGTGATTGTTTTCAATTAAAATGGTCAAAAAGAATATTGCTAGGACATGAATGTTGCTAGTACTGTCTTGGAGTGGTCTGAGTGGAGAGGAGAAAACAACTGAAAATGTGCTGTTATTGGCAGAGGGGCTCAGAACTCTTTGTTATTGGTATATTAACTTAAGTTATCTGCATGGCGATGTCAACATGGAAGGCCGAAACTCCATTCCACCAAAACAGACTGAAATATACAAACAGCTGTTACACTAAAAACGATTATCATAATTTTCACAATTTCACAGTATTATTCCAACCTCATAGTGTGGAAATATAAATAAAACACAGGCAAATCATCTTTTTGACTGCACTGGGCCTTTAAGACTTTGTTACTTACCATCCACACACATTGTATCAAATCAAATTTGATTTGATCCACACACATTGTATCTACTGGATTGTGTCCATCCACAACTGTATGAATGCATATGTCAACTTCATTGTACGTATACTGTACGTATACTGAATATATTGCGTCCATACAATATGCACTATTTGGAGGCAAAGTACTTTAGTCATGCTCAGTTTTGGATTTGTATGACTCCCCTGACTTTCTCTCTGTCCTCTTTACAGGAGAATGTGGAAAATCTGATACAGGAGCTCCGGCGACCCAAGTACAGTGTCTACTTCATCTGTAAGGACTTCTGCGCTGTTGTTTAAATCGTATGGTTCTCTGTTCTGATTCTTGTGCAGGTTTTTAGACAGATCAAATACAGATAAAGTGGACTAAGATGTTATGTCCCTGTCTCATTTATATGGTTTAAACCTAAAGACTCAAAATTGATTGACATTGCGATTGACCACACATCAACATTTCATGGTGGCGGCTATTGCCCATACGTAAAAATTATATATTGATATATATTTCAACAACATGTTTGTAAATTACAGATATCTAAATGTTTAAATATATATACAAAAATATATGGACATATTCCAAAATTGTCCGTTTTTAAATACACTCAGTGATCCGTTCGTTAGGTGCACTACCCCGTTCGCGAAAATGGTTTTCTCCGACGGACAGTGAGTCATGTGGCCGTGGCTTGCTATGTAAAGCAGGCATTGAGGCATTCTGTTACGGTTCGATTGAACAATAGAATGGGCAAAACTATTGACATTTTGAGTGTGGTATGATCTTCGGTGCCAAGTGTGCCGGTTTCTCGATCTAAGAAACGACCGGCCTCCTAGGCTTTTCACGAATTACAGTGCCTAGGACAGGATACTCCAACCTTTGTGTATCACGAAATTATACATTTCGTGAGCTACACATTTTTTCAAGCTTTCAAATAGGCATATTCTTCTCTTCTCCCCTGCAACCCTTCCCCAGGTACTTAGTGCACTACTTTCTCTTGTACACTATGTTTTCTGTCAATATACCTCATAAAAGAATGGTTAATAAACAACTCTAAGGGGGGGCCCTATAAAATTTCCTCCAAATTAGGTCCTCAGTTATGTTTTTCCTGGTTTTAGATTTAATCTTAATTACAATTATGTTATGAGTCCACGTCAATGCTTATATCACATCAGAAGACATTTTATTTAGGTCTGTAAGTAAACATTAAGATTTGAGTGTAATTCCTCTTTAATTGTGCATCTAACGAGAGGAATGTGCGTCTAACGCACTGGTCTAGCGATGGTTCTGTACTGCTGCTGCTCATTTCATGGCAAAGTTTGCAAACAATAGATACAAATGATATACTTATATACATAATATAGTGTCACTAACTAGAAAACTAGCTAGGAGGCATGTGCGACCGGTAGACAGTGTCCTTTGCCCCCTGCCTGTCGGGCACTTTTTCCCAGCAGTTTTGTTAACAACGATGAGGGCAGGTGGGAGCGAAAAACACTGTCTACTGCTAGCTAGGAAGGAGGAGTCCGGTAATGCAGGATTTAAAAAACTCTAAACCTTTAAACCCACCTCATTCTTCAAGTATTGTGGTGGCAGCATCATGTTATGGGTATGCTTGTCATCAGCAGGGACTGGTGAATTTGTCAGGATCAAAATAAATATGAAAGGCGTTAAGCCCAGGAAAAAAGTTAGAAAACCCACCTCAGTCTTCTGAAAACCTAACCCTGCAACTAGTTTTATTTTTCAGCGAGACAATTTAATACCAAAGACACACCAGAATGACTTTCCAAGAGGTGTTGAGTGTTCCTGAATGGTCAAGTCTCAGTCCTGACTTAAAACTGCTCAAAACAATCTGAGACACGGTTTAAATATCACTGTCCATAAATTATCCCCATCCAAATTTACGAAGCCTGAACGTTTTTGACAAAAATGGAACATTACGAATTGTGATTGACAGCTCAGGAAAATGTATTTGAATCTATTTTAAAATATATTTACAGATATGATCTACGTTCAAGTGTCTTTTCGAAATTAACCTCTTTTTTTGAATATGTTTCATAAGTGGCAGGTAGGCTATACCTCAATAGCTGAAGAATACATTTTCAATTACAACTCAATGATCCAACTTTTGCATGCAAAATAACTCTTTGGGAACCTAATGCTAAGGTACCAGAGGTCAATAGAAACTCAACGTTGTCATTGGGGTAGAGAAGGTTGTGAGACGTGAGCGTGTATTTATTTGATATATTTGGTAAATACATTTTCCCAATATATTTAAATATATTCCAATATATAATTGTTCCTGTATGGGGGACATCCTCCTTATAATCCTTTCTAGACTTCAGCAACGTCATCAGTAAGAGTGAGATAAAAGCCCTGGCTGAGGCGGATGAACAGGAGGTGGTTGCAGAAGTGCAGGTAAGTTAACACTAAGGGCAGTACTATAGGACACTATCCATCAGATATCCAACACAACTATTATTATTTGTAAACATTTTTTATTTTTTTTTACCTTTCTTGGTTTTTCCTACTAGTCCTGAATCCACATTTTTCATCATTTCTATTTCTAGTTATAACCACTTTACAGTACGCGTCGTCTTGTAATAGCCAGGTTATCCTTTGACGTTTATACTGGAAACTAATCATTCAAATTTCTCTCATATATGACTGCAGGAGTTCTATGGAGACTTCATTGCTGTGAACCCACACCTTTTCTCCCTCAACCTCAGTGGTGTCGCAAGGGTAGGACATGCAAATATGCTATGACGCTTTGCATATGTGACAATCTATAAAGGGGTTTATTATTCATCTGCATTGACTTTAGTTTAACGTTTTTTGTTTTGTCTCTACACATGACATATTCCCTCTGTATTTTGGATCTGTTTACAGAGTGCATTCCCATCTTGTGTGTGTTGCAGGGTCGTAGCTGGGAGCCAACTCTCCTACCACGTACCACCCAGGGTCTGACCTCAGTGCTGTTGGCCCTGAAGAAATGTCCCATGATCCGCTACCAGCTGTCCTCAGACATGGCCAAGAGACTGGGAGAGAGCGTGAAGGTGACTAATATCACATGCACAACTATCGCACGCGCACGCATGCACGCAATCTCACTACCCCTCTCCTCCTCCAGCAAATCATCACCAAGGAGTATGAGCTGTTTGACTTCAGGAAGACAGAGGTGCCTCCTCTCCTGCTCATCATGGACCGCAGCGATGACGCCATCACCCCACTACTCAACCAGGTCAGAACTACACTACCGTTCAAGAGTTTGGGGTCACTTAGAAATGTCAGTGTTTTAGAAAGAAAAGCACATTTTTGGTCCATTAAAATAACAAATTGATCAGGAATACAGTGTAGACATTGTTCATGTTGTAAATGACTATTGTAGCTGGAAACGGCAGATTTTTTAAAATGGAACATCTACGTAGGCGTACAGAGGCCTATTATCAGCAACTCCTGTGTTCCAATGGCACAGTGTGTTAGCTAATCCAAGTTTATCATTTAAAGTCTTATTGATCATTAGAAAACCCTTTTGAAATTATGTTAGCACAGCTGAAAACTGTTGTTCTGATTTAAAGAAGCAATCAGAACAACAAAACTGGCCTTCTTTAGACTAGTTGAGTGTCTGGAGCATCAGCATTTTGAGGTTCGATTCCAGGCTCAAAATGGCCAAAATCAAATAACTTTCTTCTGAAACTCGTCAGTCTATTCTTGTTCTGATAAATGAAGGCTATTTCATGCGAGAAATTGCCAAGAAACTGAAGATCTCGTACAACGCTGTGTACTACTCCATTCGCAGAATAGCGCCAACTGGCTCTAACAAGAATAGAAAGAGTAGTGTGAGGCCCTGGTGCACAACTGAGCAAGAGGACAAGTGTATTAGAGTGTCTAGTTCGAGAAACAGACGCCTCACAAGTCCTCAACTGGCAGCTTCATTAAATCGTACACGCAAAACACCAATCTCAATTTCAACAGTGAAGAGGCGACTCCGGGATGCTAGCCTTCTAGGCAAAGTTGCAAAGAAAAAGAGATATCTCAGACTTGCCAATAACAAGAAAAGATTAAGATGGGCCAAAGAACACAGACACCAGACAGGGGAACTCTGCCAAGAAGGCCAGCATCCCGGAGTCGCCTCTTTTAGTCTGACACCATACTGAGCATTTTATCAGTCTGGAACCCAGGCTACATATTTACAAAAAGGTAGGCAATGACCAGGTCATCTAGTCAAACGACATACCTGTAGAATATTCACATCATTCTGATGTGTACTGCAGCCTCTGGTCACTTGGGGGCAGCAGCGTCTTATACATACATTTACCAGGCCTGCAACCTGCACACTAAACTAGGTCATGTACTCAAGGCCCCTTGTGTCACATGTAAATGCACCAATCTTTAGCGCACATTAGAAAAGCTAATCAATTGGCAAAAACCTCATACACCCCTCATTGTTGAATGGAATTAGTAGAGATTAAATGTACTTTATTTTAATTGTGGGTTTCATTGCTTTGGTTTCATTGTTTGTTGCCCTGCTCCCTCCAGTGGACGTACCAGGCCATGGTGCACGAGCTGCTTGGCCTCAACAACAACCGTATTGACCTGTCCCGAGTCCCAGGGATCAGCAAGGAGCTGAAGGAGGTGGTGCTGTCTGCAGAGAACGATGAGTTCTATGCCAACGTGAGTCCCAGTCTCTAGGCCTGGTTCCAATTCTACACAAATGTTCCCTTCGGCATTGAGACGGTCTCATTTGAGCAGGCTGGCAGGTAGCCTAGAGCACGGTTCCCCCACGGGCCAAATTTGTTTTCTTATTGCTGGACATAAGACTGTAAAAACGGCAGCATTTCAGCACCAAGTGATTTTAATTTTGGATATCTGTTCCAAAGTATTCCCACACATAATAGAGAGATACAGACGGGCAAAAAAGTATTTAGTCAGCCACCAATTGTGCAAGTTCTTCCACTTAAGATGAGAGAGGCCTGTAATTTTCATCATAGGTACACTTCAACTATGAGAGACAAAATGAGAAAAAAAATCCAGAAAATCACATTGTAGGATTTGTAATGAATTTATTTGCAAATAATTGTGGAAAATAAGTATTTGGTCAATAACAAAAGTTTATCTCAATACTTTGTTATATACCCTTTGTTGGCAATGACAAAGGTCAAATGTTTTCTGTAAGTCTTCACAAGGTTTTCACACACTGTTGCTGGTATTTTGGCCCATTCCTCCATGCAGATCTCCTCTAGAGCAGTGATGTTTTGGGGCTGTTGCTGGGCAACACAGACTTTCAACTCCCTCCAAAGATTTTCTATGGGGTTAAGATCTGGAGACTGGCTAGGCCACTTCAGGACCTTGAAATGCTTCTTACGAAGCCACTCCTTTGTTGCCCGGGCGGTGTGTTTGGGATCATTGTCATGCTGAAAGACCCAGCCACGTTTCATCTTCAATGCCCTTGCTGATGGAAGGAGGTTTTCACTCAAAATCTCACGATACATGGCCCCATTCATTCTTTCCTATACACGGATCAGTTGTCCTGGTCCATTTGCAGAAAAACAGCCCCAAAGCATGATGTTTCCACCCCCATGCTTCACAGTAGGTTATGGTGTTCTTTGGATGCAACTCAGCATTCTTTGTCCTCCAAACACGACGAGTTGAGTTTTGACCAAAAAGTTATATTTTGTTTTCATCTGACCGTATGACATTCTCCCAATCTTCTTCTGCATCATCCAAATGCTCTTTAGCAAACTTCAGATGGGCCTGGACATGTACTGGCTTAAGCAGGGGGACACGTCTGGCACTGCAGGATTTGAGTCCCTGGCGGCGTAGTGTGTTACTGATGTTACTTTGGTCCCTGCTCTATGCAGGTCATTCACTAGGTCCCCCCGTGTGGTTCTGGGATTTTTGCTCACCGTTCTTGTGATCATTTTGACCCCACGGGGTGAGATCTTGCGTGGAGCCCCAGATCGAGGGAGATTATCAGTGATCTTGTATGTCTTACATTTCCTAATAATTGCTCCCACAGTTGATTTCTTCAAACCAAGCTGCTTACCTATTGCAGATTCAGTCTTCCCAGCCTGGTGCAGGTCTACAATTTTGTTTCTGGTGTCCTTTGACAGCTCTTTGGTCTTGGCCATAGTGGAGTTTGGAGTGTGACTGTTTGAGGTTGTGGACAGGTGTATTTTATACTGATAACAAGTTCAAACAGGTGCCATTAATACAGATAACGAGTGGAGGACAGAGGAGCCTCTTAAAGAGGAAGTTACAGGTCTGTGAGAGCCAGAAATCTTGCTTGTTTGTAGGTGACCAAATACTTATTTTCCACCATAATTTGCAAATTAATTAATTAAAACGCCTACGATGTGGTTTTTCTGGATTTATTTTCCCTCATTTTGTCTGTCATAGTTGAAGTGTACCTATGATGAAAATTACAGGCCTCTCATCTTTTTAAGTGGGAGAACTTGCACAATTGGTGGCTGACTAAATACTTTTTTGCCCCACTGTATGTGATCGTATACAAATGCAAGCAAGATTTGAAAGGATTCATGTTATAATCAAATGTTATATCTATTTGTTCTTTTTGTGGTAAATTTGCAGTCTACAAATTATTTGTAATTATGTTCCGGCCCCCTGACCATCCGCTCAAGAAAAAAATAATAATAATCGGCCAGCGGCTGAATCTAGATGACGATCCCTGGCCTAGAGTTTAGGAAGGCGTCCAGCAACCCTCTGTAACAAGACTCTGAAGGAATGTCGGGCAAAATGTGTAGCAGTCGGTCAGTGAGAAAAGGTTAAAGAATTCCGACAGGGCCAGACGTTAGCTGAACTTCCAATTCACTCTCACATTCTCTTATTCAGAATCTGTACCTGAACTTTGGAGAGATCGGCACAAACATCAAGAACCTGATGGAGGACTTCCAGAAGAAGAAGCCCAAGGAGCAACAGAAGCTG
Source organism: Oncorhynchus kisutch (assembly GCF_002021735.2). Lineage (NCBI taxonomy): Eukaryota > Metazoa > Chordata > Actinopteri > Salmoniformes > Salmonidae > Oncorhynchus > Oncorhynchus kisutch. The sequence continues at coordinate 32,024,556 of NC_034190.2, read as the reverse complement.
GAGTCCATCTCTGATATGAAGGTGAGAGCTGGGCACTGTAGGAACTCGATTTCCCAGTACAGGAACTCAATTTCCCAGCATGTCCTGTTGCAGTTGCTCATTTAGGACCACTAACACATCTCAGCCTCATTAGTTAATAACCACTCACAATTAGATAAATGATCTCTTAATTACAATAATGATACGAGCTATAAATAATTGCTGCAACTTTAAGAAATGTCTTTCTGTTTTATTTTTTAAAATAATTCCCTCTATTTCTCTGCAGGCGTTTGTGGACAACTACCCCCAGTTCAAAAAGATGTCTGGCACAGTGTCGAAGCACGTGACTGTGGTGGGCGAACTGTCTCGCCTGGTGAGCGAGAGGCACCTGATGGAGGTGTCAGAGGTGGAGCAGGAGCTTGCCTGCCAGAATGACCACTCAAGCGCGTCACAGGTAAGACTCTGGGGTTGAAGGGATACTTTGGGATTTTGGCCTTTATCTACTTCCCCAGAGTCAGATGAACTAGTGGATACCATTTTTATGTCTCGATGTCCAGTATGTAGGAAGTTATAATTAAGTCTGTCAACCAATGCTAACTAGCGTTATTTTTTTATTTACTGGTAGGAAACACATTTCTATTATTACCAATATAATTTCCTGAATTGTCTGAAATTAATCAACACTCCAGTCCTGATCTGCACTGACTTGATGTCAGAGACTGACTAGAAATACACTACTAGATACAGTGCATTCAGAAATTATTCAGACCCCTTGATTTTTTTCCCCACATTGTTACGTTACTGCCTTATTCTGAAATGGTTAAATTGCTTTTTTCCCCTCATCAATCTACACACACTACCCCATAATGACAAAGCAAAAACAAATTTGTATACTTTTTGTTGTTGAAATATCACTTACATAAGTGTTCAGACCGAGATTCAGCAGAGATTACATCATTGAGTCTTCTTGGGTATGATGCTACACGCTTGGCACACCTGTATTTGGGGAGTTTCTCCCCATTCCTCTCTGCAGATCCTCTCAAGCTTTGTCAGGTTGGATGGGGAGCTTTGCTGCACAGCTATTTTCAGGTCTCTCCAGAGATGTTCGATCGGGTTAAAGTCCAGTCTCTGGCTGGGCCACTCAAGGACATTCAGAGACTTGTCCCGAAGCCACTCCTGCGTTGCCTTGGCTGTATGCTTTGTCCTGTTCTTTGGTCTTTGTCCTGTTGGAAGATGGTATTTTCTCTGACATGCACTGTCAACTGTGGGACCTTTTTATATAGACAGGTGTGTGCCTTTCCAAATCATGTCCAATCAATTGTATTTACCACAGGTGGACTCCAATCAAGTTGTCGAAACATCTCAAGGATGATCAATGGAAACAGGATGCACCTGAGCTCAATTTCGAGTCTCATAGCAAAGGGTCTGAATACTTATGTAAATAAGATATTTCCGTTTTTTTAAATATATTTTTTAAGATAATATATTTTTATTAGCAAAAATGTATATTGGTGTCCTATCAAAAATTGGTGTCCTATCACTGACACCAATGGAAATGTGACATGGGGGAGGGGCCTACAGCTCAATGTTATTTTATACAATAACACCAATAGTTCACATGAAAGCATTCAGAAAGTCACACAATATTACTTTGTGTTGGTTAAAGAGGAATACTACCCACTCCTGTATTGTATATTGACTTGGCCACTTATAATAATAGTGACTTTCAGAATACAATAAAACACTGCACATAGAAGCCATAGTGAAGTAGCATTAAAGAATTGCAGTCTGTATTAAAGGCTATGTAAAATGTACTCCCTGTTTTTCCACAGAATGTGCGTCGGCTGCTGCAGAACCCGCGGGTGAGCGAGCTGGACGCGGTGCGCCTGGTGATGCTGTACGCACTGCGCTACGAGAGGCACAGCAGCAGCATCCTGCCGGGCCTCATGGAGGAGCTCAACAGGAAGGGCGTGTCAGAGAGGCATCGCAGGGTAAGGGAACATTCTATACTGTACCACTACCTGACCCTTGGGGCAATATGAGGACTGTATACTGTTGTTGTACTCGTCTTATATTATGTAGATGTTATTATTTTGGGATCAACAATGTACATTCAATATGTTGGTATGTTTGATGCGTCTGTTTTCTCAATCTAGACTAGGTTAGAATAATCAAATTAAGCCTTTTTATCTTGTTTAACTGGCATCTTTTACCTCAGATGGTAACGTCCATGGTGGAGTATGGAGGGAAGAGGGTGAGAGGAAGTGACCTCATCAACCCCCAAGATGCAGTTGCCATCACCAAACAGTTCTTCAAGGGGCTGAAGGTACACCATTCTCCTCACAAATTATACAAATACTAGCGGTAGTTTTGTGTCCATCTAGCCACTCTCAACCAGATTCTAATAAAACACCTTTGGTTTTGGGTGGGTGCGTGTCTCCAGGGAGTTGAGAATGTGTACACACAGCATGCACCGTTACTGCAGGAGACCTTGGACCAGCTGATCAAGGGGCGGCTGAAAGACAGTCAGTTCCCTTACCTAGGACCCAGCTCCCTTCGAGACAGGTAGGGTGATATATATATATATATATATACACACACACACACACACACACACACACACACACACACACACACACACACACACACATCCACGCACGCACACACACACAGTTAAAGACACGACCTCAGACCCTACACCTGAATAGCCAAACACACACACTTCTACACACTATCAATGATACGTAAACAAAATAAAAAATAATTAAACACATATTCTGTGTGTATGAGCACATAAGCCCACAGTTCATCACCGTTATTGGATGACCCCAATCGGATGCTCGCCTATCAATGATTACCATGTAGTTCCTCTTCAGGCCACAGGATATCATAGTGTTCGTCATCGGAGGGGCCACCTATGAGGAGGCGCTGGCAGTCTACAACCTGAACCGCACCATGCCAGGGGTTCGGATCGTACTGGGCGGCACCACCATCCACAATACCAAGAGGTCAGAATCATCAACCGGTCCTCGTGACCTACTGTAGTCGCTTCAGTTAATTTTCCAGACATAGCCATTAGCCAGTAGACATCCATTGTCTGTTACCAGGTCAACACATATGATCAAAATGGCTTAACCCTCTAGAGTTGACGGCCACGTGGAAATCTAATTGGCATAATACAAAAATCCCCATAAAAAGTCTCTGATTAATCTAGAGATATCTGTTGGGCTGCGTCTCAATCCACTACATATGCCAGTGGCGACCTTCCGCATCGGAGGCGGGTGGGGGGGGGGGGGGGGCTGAGCTGAGCTACGGTGGTGTTTGTTATATCACGAGTCATCCCTAAAAAAATCGGTCTTCTCACGAATATGTCTGTAGCGTCCCGACCGGTTTGGCCTAACTAATATGATCACTCCAATGGAATGATGAGACTCTCCCGAACACGGTGGTGTTCTCCGTTTTGCTCTACAACCCCCACAAGCCGTCACAGGACGGAAGTCGGCACCACCGATATGTCAACTTCTGTCTGTAGCATTCGAACAGTTTTGCCTACACACTGATATGACCCCTCTATGAAAAGGTGAGACTCTCACGAACGTGTACATGTCAGTGCTATAGGGCGTCCACAAGCCTCACTTGACCTGTCTGAAGGTAGCCCGGTACCAGTTTTAAAAAATGAATGGAACTGAGTGTATAAAACATTAGGAACACCTTTCTAATATTGAGTTGCACCCCATTTTGCCCTCAGAACAGCCTCAATTTGTCGGGGCATGGACTCTACAATGTGTCAAGCGTTCCACAGGGATGTTGACTCCAGTTCTTCCCACAGTTGTGTGAAGATGGCTGGGTGTCCTTTGGGTGGTGGACAATTCTTGATACACATGGGAAACTGTTGAGCGTGAAAACCCAAGAAGCGTTGCAGTTCTTGACACACTCAAACCGGTGTGCCTGGCACCTTCCGCCATACACCGTTCAAAGGCACATAAATCTTTTGTCTTGCCCATTCACCCTCTGAATTATCACCTCATCATTGGGTGAGTCAGTGTCACTGTAAGGTTTATTTTCTAGCCTACTGTAGCCTATATTATATACAGTGCCTTCGGAAAATATTCAGACCCCTTTCCATTTTCCACATTTTGTTACGTTACAGCCTTATTCTAAAATTGATAAAATAAAATAAAATCCTCAGCAATCTACACAAAATACCAAATAGTGACGAAGCAAAAACAGGTTTTTATTTATAAAAAATTGGCACGTAAACGGGCTGTCATGTGCCTTTTGAGGTGTGGCTTCCGTCTGGCCACTCGACCATAAAGGTCTAATTGGCTGAGTGCTGCAGAGATGGTTGTCCTTGTGGAAGGTTCTCCCATCTCCACAGAGGACCTGGAGCTCTGTCAGAGTGACCATCGTGTTCTTGGTCACCTCCCTCCCCCGATTGCTCCGTTTGGCCAGGCGGCCAGCTCTAAGAAGAGTTTTGGTGCTTTCAAACTTCTTCCATTTAAGACTGATGGAGGCCACTGTGTTCTTGGGGACCTTCAATGCTGCAGACATTTTTTTGGTACCCTTCCCCAGATCTGTGCCTCAACACAAGCCTGTCTCGGAGCTCTACAGACAATTCCTTCGACCTCATGCCTGTGGGACCTTATATAAACAGTTGTGTGCCTTTCCAAATCATGTCTAATCAATTGAATTTACCAAAGTTGGACTCCAATCAAGTTGTAGAAACATCTCAAGGAAGATGAATGGAATCAGGATGCACCTGAGCTCAATTTCAAGTCTCATAGCAAAGGGTCTGAATACATACAGTACCAGTAAAAAGTACCCAATTAAGGTGGTTTTGGATGAGTTGGACCGCAGAGTGAAGGAAAAGCAGCCAACAAGTGCTCAGCATATGTGGGAACTCCTTCAAGACTGTTGGAAAAGCATTCCAGGTAAAGCTGGTTGAGAGAATGCCAAGAGTGTGCAAAATCTTCAACAAGGCAAAGGGTGGCTACTTTGAAGAATCTCAAATATAAAATATATCTAGATTTGTTTAACACTTTTTTGGTTACTACATGATTCCATATGTGTTATTTCATAGTTTTGATGTCTTCACTATTATTCTACAATGTAGAAAATAGGTGTGTCCAAGCTTTTGACTGGTACTGTATGTAAATAAAGTATTTGTTTTTTATTTTTCATACATTCGCTTTGTTATTATGGGGTATTGTGTGTAGACTGCGGAGTATTTTTATAAGGCTGTAACGTAACAAAATTTGGGAAAGGTCAAGGGGTCTGATCTTTCCGAAGGCACTGTATATATATATATATAGGCTAAAGTAGGCTAGAAAATAAAGCTTCCAGTGACACTGACTCACCCAATGATGAAGATGAAGCATAGGCTACTCACCGGTGATGGGCGATGGGTTTGTGCCAATATGTCAAGATAAGCTACTTTGAAAAACAGTGCTGTTCACTCAAAAGTTGTTCAGAATAATCTTTTTAGCTTCTTCAGACAGATTACTCTTCTCTTTTTCAGCAGCAGGCATTTGCTTTTCAAACGGTAGGCCTAAATGTTTCTCGCGATTGTATTTAGAAATTTGGGAAAGGCAAACTGACAGCCGCAACCAACCATAGAAATATAATCCATAGTGGGCAGTTCCCATTCATGTCAGGACTGTCTGCCAATGCTAGTGTACCCATGAGTTTAAAAGTAAAAATAGGGGCGGCAGGTAGCCTCGTGGAGCGTTGGGCCAGTAACCGAAAGGTTGCTAGATCGAATCCCAGAGCTGACAAGGTGAAAATCTGTCGTTCTGTCCCTGAACAAGGCAGTTAACCCACTGTTCGTAGGCTGTCATTGTAAATAAGAAATAGTTCTAAACTCACTTGCCTAGTTAAATAAATGTTTAAAAAGTGCCAGGGTTAGAGGTTCCAAAATCCTTCTATGGATTATATCTATGGCCACAACGCAACGAGCTGTTCTATATTTGGAGTGCTTTCTGCCCTAACTGCGGCTTTCCCGGCTGTAAATGCTTGTGATTAAACTTAATCCACAGATATTTTTTAGAAGCTATTAATCCTCTATCAAAATGATGCTTTCTGGTGTAGTATTTTGAATATTTTTATCTATGTCTGTTCAGACAGGAGTATTATTATGTTGGGGGGGGGGGGTAAATGTATAGCCTAAATTATTTAGATTTATCGGGGGGTGTGGCAGCACCCCTACCTCCCGCGGCTTTGGTCCCAGTCAGTATAAGATGCAATGTCATGGCCCCGCACGCCTGTGGGGAAGACAACCTGTGGGTAGCCTATTGGCACACGGCAAACACTTAACCTTTTTCAAATGCAGTTTTCTTGTCTCTTGTTTTAGTCAATTACAAAAGTGCATTTAAGAGAAGTTCAACATGTCTAAAGATGACTTTTCAACATTGGCTGCTCCCGAGCGGTCTCAATACTTAATGTTATAAAGTCATATTGTAGGGCTTCCCTCATGGCCCTATTCATGATGGTGCTAGCAGCCACGTGAGTGAAGCTACAGTACCTTCAGAAAGGATTCACACCCCTTGACTTTTCCCCACATTTTGTTGTGTTACAGCCTGAATTTAAAATGGGATTCAATTTAGATTTTGTGTCACTGGCCAACACACAATACCCCATAATGTCTAAGTGGAATTATGTTTTTAGATTTTTTTAAAATATATTACTTAAAAATGAAAAGCTGAAATGTGTTGAGTCAATAAGTATTCAACCCCTTTTGTTATAGCAAGCCTAAATAAGTTCAGGAGTAAAAATGTGTTTTACAAGTCACATAATCATTTGCATGGACTCACTCTGTGTGCAATAATAGTGTTTCCTAAACAAATGTTATGACTACCTCATCTCTGTACCTCACGCATACAATTATCTGTAAGATCCCTCGGTCAAGCAGTGAATTTCAAACACATTCAACCACAAAGACCAGGGATGTTTTCCAATGACTTAAATCGGCATGAAAATCTAAGGAAGACCTGAAAATGGTTGTCTTGCAATGATCAAGAACCAACTTGAGAGCTTGAAGAATTTTGAAAATAATACATTTTGCACAATCCAGGTGTGGAATGCTCTTGGAGACTAAACTGTACAGCACTTTGAGATATCAGCTGATGTACGAAGGGCTATATAAATAAATTTGATTTGATTTGATTTAAACCAGAAAGAATCACAGCTGTAATTGCTGCCAAAGGGACTTCTACAATGTATTGACTCCTTTGTGAATACTTATGTAAATGAGATATTTCTGTATTTAATTTTCATTAAATTAGCAAAAATGTCAAAAACATGTTTTCACGTTGTCATTATGGGGTAGTGTGTTTAGATTGGTGCGTAAAAATCTCTATTTAATCCATTTTGAATTCAGGCTGTAACACAACAACATGTGGAATAAGTCAAGGGGTATGAATACTTTCTGAAGGCACCGTAGCTACCGATGGGAACATTAAGCTAGCCAAGACCAGCAAACACAAATGGACTATACAGCTACAAATAGTACTCCTGGAGTTACAAATGGCCTATATTAAACAAGTTAAATTTCTTACCTGTGAAATATATGTTGTAGCCTACTTGGACACTTCCAACTCTCCCACGCCGAATAGCCTGAAGCCACAGGACTCTTCTCGCAGGCTCTATTTCCCTGCGTGGGAGCATTGCAAACTGTAGGTTGGACAACACAGTAGCTTTCTGATATGTTTTGTTATTTCTTTATTACAAAAAATTGAAAATGAAGTTGGGAAAGAATGGTTTTGTTTCCCCCAATTTGTTGGAATGGTCGAGGGGAACTCCTTCTTATGACGGAATATCAACTCCGAGTCAGCCTACACTTTACGTGCAGAACACTAAGTTTCTATTCAATTTACTGAAATGACTTCGCTAATGTTAACGGGGCATTTCAGTTTTTACACAATTTACTGAGATTGTTTAGCTATCTATACATATTTCTCTCTCTCAGGCTGAGCTGAATAGAACTTTGTGTGGTCACGTGACACCGGGGTGCTCAGGAGATGCTTCAGCGCTCTTTTTGCAGTGCCCCTTTCTGACACTCCTGTGTGGGATCACCCCTGTTCTCTTTCATCACTGGGTCTGGACACACACAAACACACCCACACACACACACACACGTCAAACCATGCATTTCTCTCCCGGTTATATGACAACTTAGTGCTCCTCATCAGCCTTTTATGAGTTTCCAACCTGAGCAGGCCTGAGATTGACCAGGTCTTACACGACAAGGGATTTAGGCAAGAGAGACCAACGGTCCCGGTTTGCAGTGTGATTACATTACCTAGGTTGCTAAGCAGCACCCATGTGCTGAGTGATGATGCTCCTTGTCCCCGCGGCTTTGACATTTATAGCGTTTGCTGACGCAACTCAGGTGAAGTGTCTCTTGCTCTCGGTTATGCAACACCATCTAACAATGTCCACCTCTGGGAATTGAACTTGCAACTTTCTTGCTCTGATCCTGAGGCGTTTCGTGTTGTACTGCAGCACTCACTTTTGTGCTGCCGAAGATGATAGGTGCACTTGTGTGTTGTGAGGTTTATTTTTAGCGTGCTGTTGCTGTCCCATGCTAGGGAAATGCTGGTACTCGCTATATATGGGTTGTTTACATTTTAGTGTCTTGATGTTGTCTCTGTTTTGTCTGTCACAGGCAGGCTTGTTTATATAAGCTGACCTTGACATACTGTCACATGATCATATTTCAATTAACTGGTGCTAGCTGTATTTTAATTGTTATGTTGTCCAAGATTCAAAATTCTGCTGGGGGGCAGGGCAAGGTGTTGCCCTCCTGACTGGTTGATCCTGGCTTCCAACTCTTCTGGGCATTGGTGTGTGTTGCTTGGGAGGTTGGGTTAAAAGCAACACACAGAAAAACTAAATTCTATGATCTGAAAATGTTAATGCACATTGAAGTACTCTTCGAAACATCTACTTTCCCGTTATTTTGCCTTTTAATGTTGGCTGTGACGGCACGTCCCATGCTTCTTTTTCTTTTTTTTTTGCTCATAGCGCTGCGTGTGGCGCATTTGAACCATGTTCTACCCCCTCACCCAGAGGCACTATAAGCCAATAGGAATGGGGCTCGTTAATGCATCTTTAAGCTTCTCCTCTGTGTCTTTCCTCCTTTGTGTACTGCATGAGTTGCTCGCTTCCCATTGGTACTCACTCACAAGTTGTTTCAGGATAATGTTCCCTGCAATCAGCAACACAAAGACACAGTTAACCCCGTTGGGGGATTTGTCCTAGGCCACCCTCTACTGCTGTGTGCCGTCTCAGTGGGCCAAAAGCTGGAAATACAGTGCCTTCAGAAAGTATTCCCCTTGACTTATTCCATATTTTGTTGTGTTACAGTGCAATTCAAAATTGGTTAAATATATATTTTTTATAAATCTCACCCATTTACACACAATTCTTCATAATGGCAAAGTGAAAACATGTTTTTAGAATTTTTAACTAATTTATTTACAATATTTGAACATTATTATTTTTTTAAGTTCTTCAGGCTCTGTCAAGTTGGTTGTTGATCATTGCTGGACAGACATTTTCAAGTCTTGCCATAGATTTTCAAGCTGATTTATGTCAAAACTGTAACTCAGCCACTCAGGAACATTCACTGTCTTCTTGGTAAGCAACTCCAGTGTATATTTGTAATAATAAAGAAAACACAAAATACTAAGACCAGGGTGTGACACCATGCTTGAAAATACACTGCTCAAAAAAATAAAGGGAACACTTAAACAACACAATGTAACTCCAAGTCAATCACACTTCTGTGAAATCAAACTGTCCACTTAGGAAGCAACACTGATTGACAATACATTTCACATGCTGTTGTGCAAATGGAATAGACAACAAGTGGAAATTATAAGCAATTAGCAAGACACCCTCAATAAAGGAGTGGTTCGGCAGGTGGTGACCACAGACCACTTCTCAGTTCCTATGCTTCCTTGCTGATGTTTTGATCACTTTTGAATGCTGGCTTTCACTCTAGTGGTAGCATGAGACGGAGTCTACAACCCACACAAGTGGCTCAGGTAGTGCAGCTCATCCAGGATGGCACATCAATGCGAGCTGTGGCAAGAAGGTTTGCTGTGTCTATCAGCGTAGTGTCCAGAGCATGGAGGCGACAGGCCAGTACATCAGGAGACGTGGAGGAGGCCGTAGGAGGGCAAAAACCCAGCAGCAGGACCGCTACCTCCGCCTTTGTGCAAGGAGGAGCAGGAGGAGCACTGCCAGAGCCCTGCAAAATGACCTCCAGCAGGCCACAAATGTGCATGTGTCTGCTCAAATGGTCAGAAACAGACTCCATGAGGGTGGTATGAGGGCCCGACGTTCACAGGTAGGGGTTGTGCTTACAGCCCAACACCGTGCAGGACATTTGGCATTTGCCAGAGAACACCAAGATTGGCAAATTCGCCACTGGCGCCCTGTGCTCTTCACAGATGAAAGCATGTTCACACTGAGCACATGTTACAGACGTGACAGAGTCTGGAGACGCCGTGGAGAACGTTCTGCTGCCTGCAACATCCTCCAGCATGATCGGTTTGGCGGTGGGTCAGTCATGGTGTGGGGTGGCATTTCTTTGGGGGGCCGCACAGCCCTCCATGTGCTCGCCAGAGGTAAGCCTGACTGCCATTAGGTACCGAGATGAGATCCTCAGACCCCTTGTGAGACCATATGCTGGTGCGGTTGGCCCTGGGTTCCTCCTAATGCAAGACAATGCTAGACCTCATGTGGCTGGAGTGTGTCAGCAGTTCCTGCAAGAGGAAGGCATTGATGCTATGGACTAGCCCGCCCGTTCCCCAGACCTGAATCCAATTGAGCACATCTGGGACATCATGTCTCGCTCCATCCACCAATGCCACGTTGCACCACAGACTGTCCAGGAGTTGGCGGATGCTTTAGTCCAGGTCTGGGAGGAGATCCCTCAGGAGACCATCCGCCACCTCATCAGGAGCATGCCCAGCCGTTGTAGGGAGGTCATACAGGCACGCGGAGGCCACACACACTACTGAGCCTCATTTTGACTTGTTTTAAGGACATTACATCAAAGTTGGATCAGCCTGTAGTGTGGTTTTCCACTTTAATTTTGATTGTGACTCCAAATCCATACCTCCATGGGTTGATCAATTTGATTTCCATTGATAATTTTTGTGTGATTTTGTCAGCACATTCAACTATGTAAAGAAAAAATTATTTAATAAGAATATTTCATTCATTCAGATCTAGGATGTGTTATTTTAGTGTTCCCTTTATTTTTTTGAGCAGTGTATGATGAGTGGTACTCGGTGATGTGATGGATTTGTCCAGATAATAATGCTTTGTATTCAGGACAGAAAGTGAATTTCTTTGCTACATTTTTTTCAGTTTTACTTTAGTGCCTTATATACAAACAGGGTGCATGTTTTGGAGTAAAAAAATAAATTATATACCGGCATCCTTTTTTAAACTCTGTGTCATTTAGGTTAGTATTGTGGAGTAACTGCAATATTCTTGATCTATCCTCAGTTTTCTCTTATCACAGTAGTTTTTGCAACAATTGTTTACAGACAGATAATTTCACTTATAATTCACTGTATCACAATTCCAGTGGGTCAGAAGATTACATACACTAAGTTGACTGTGCTGTTAAACAGCTTGGAAAATGCCAGAAAATGATGTCATGGCTTTAGAAGCTTCTGATAGGCTAATTGGCATCATTTGAGCCAATTGTAGGTGTACCTGTGGATGTATTTCAAGGCCTACCTTCAAACTCAGTGCCTCTTTGCTTGACATCATGGGAAGATCAAAAGAAATTAGCCAAGACCTCAGAAAGAAATTGTAGACCTCCACAAGTCTGTTTCATCCTGGGGAGCAATTTCCAAATGCCTGACGGTACCACGTTCATCTGTACAAACAATAGTACGCAAGTATAAATACAATGGGACCATGCAGCCATCATACCACTCAGGAAGGAGACGCGTTCTGTCTCCTAGAGATGAATGTACTTTGGTGCGAAAAGTGCCAATCACTCCCAGAACAACAGCAAAAGACCTTGTGAATATACTGGAGAAAACAGGTACGAAAGTATATATATCCACAGTAAAACTAGTTCTATATCAACATAACCTGAAAGGCCACTGCTCCAAAACCGCCATAAAAAAGCCAGACTACGGTTTGCAACTGCACATGGGGACAAAGATCGTACTTTTTGGAGAAATGTCCTCTGGTCTGATGAAACAAAAATAGAACTGTTTGGCCATAATGACCATTTATGTTTGGAGGAAAAAGGGGGAGGCTTGCAAGCCAAGGAACACCATCCCAACTGTGAAGCACGGGGGTGGCAGCATCATGTTGTGGGGGTGCTTTGCTGCAGGAGGGACTGGTTCACTTCACAAAATAGATGGCCTCATGAGGTAGGAAAATTATGTGGATATATTGAAGCAACATTTCAAGACTTCAGTCAGGAAGTTAAAGCTTGGTCGTAAATGGGTCTTCCAAATGGACTATGACCCCAAGCATACTTCCAAGGTTGTGGCAAAATGGCTTAAGTACAACAAAGTCAAGGTATTCGAGTGGCCATCACAAAGCCCTGACCTCAATCCTATAGAACATTTGTGGGCAGAACTGAAAAAGTGTGTGCGAGCAAGGAGGCGTACAAACCTGACTCAGTTACACCAGCTCTGTCGGGAGGAATGGGCCAAAATTCACCCAACTTATCGTGGAAGCTTGTGGAAGGCTACCCAAAACATTTGACCCAAGTTAAACAATTCTAAAAGTAATGCTACCAAATACTAATTGAGTGTATGTAAACTTCTGACCCACTGGGAATGTGATGAAATAAATAAAAGCTGAAATAAATCATTTTCTCTACTATTATTCTGACATTTCACATTCTTAAAATCAAGTGGTGATCCTAACTCACCTAAGACAGGGAATTTTTACTAATATTAAATGTCAGGAATTGTGAAAAACGGAGTTAAAATGTATTTGGCTAAGGTGTATGTAAACTTCCAACTTTAACTGTGTTGTGTGTGTGTGTGTGTGTGTATATGTATATATATATATATGAACCTTTAACTATGCAAGTCGGTTAAGATCAAATTCTTATTTTCCAATGACGGCGTACCCCGGCCAAACCCTCCCTTAACCCAGACGACGCTGGGCCAATTGGCAGTCCCATAGGGCAGCGCACAATCACGGCCGGTTGTGATACAGCCGGGGATCGAACCGGGGTACTAGTTATTTGGAATTGTTTTAAGACCGTTGTACCAAGGATCATTTTGCTATTTGATTTAGAATTTTAAGACCCCTTGAAGTACTGTGTGTGTGTGTGTGTGTGTGTGTGTGTGTGTGTGTGTGTGTGTGTGTGTGTGTGTGTGTGTGTGTGTGTGTGTGTGTGTGTGTGTGTGTGTGTGTGTGTGTGTGTGTGTGTGTGTGTGAGAAAAGAAGGGGCCTTACTGCTATTACTTACCTTTTTGGGGCCTTACTGCTATTAGCCCATACAAACGCATTGCATAACAGATAGTGTCTCACAAAATGTTTTCAAGTAAGTTTGTTCTGAATTTTTGTATTTAACACCTTATTTTTGGCACCAAACAGTCTCCATATATTTATTTATTTATTTATTTATTTTACCTTTATTTAACCAGGTAGGCAAGTTGAGAACAAGTTCTCATTTACAATTGCGACCTGGCCAAGATAAAGCAAAGCAGTTCGACAGATAAAACGACACAGAGTTACACATGGAGTAAAAACAAACATACAGTCAATAATGCAGTATAAACAAGTCTATATACTGTACTTCCATTCATTTTTTGTCACATGGTCTGACAAACACCGCTCTAGCTCTGTCACCTTTGTTAAGTAGGCGGATGCGATGGATTGAGATGTATCCAATGCAAAAAAACAGATACAGTATCTCTAGCTTAAATGGACAGATTTTGATAGGGATTTTTTTATTATGCTAATTTGATTTCCGCTAGGGTGCGGACATCGACCTTAGGTGGGTTTAAAGTCACCATTGGCCTCATGGTGAAATCCCTGAGCTGTTTCCTTCCTCTCCGGCAACTGAGTTAGGAAGGACGCCTGTATCTTTGTAGTGACTGGGTGTATTGATACATCATCCAAAGTGTAATTAATAACTTCACCATGCTCAAAGGGATATTCAGTGTCTGCTTTTTTATTTGTTACACATCTACAAATAGGTTCCCTTCTTTGCGAGACATAGGAAAACATCCCTGGTCTTTGGTTGAATCTGTGTTTGAAATTCACTGCTTGGCTGAGGGACCTTTACAGATAATTGTATTTGTGGGGTACAGAGATGAGGTAGTCATTTAAAAAATCACGATTAACACTATTATTGCACACAGAATGAGTCCATGCAACTTATGTGACTTGATAAGCAAAGTTTTACTCCTGAACGTATTTAGGCTTGCCTTAACAAAGGGGTCAAAAACTTACTGAGCTTTTCATTTTTTATTCATTTGTAAAAATTTCCACTTTCACATTATGGGGTATTGTGTGTAGGCCAGTGACACAAAATCTCTAAATTTGATCAAATTTAAATTTGAGAAAGTCGAGGGGTTTGAATACTTTCTGAAGGCACCCATACAATATATGCCTACCACTACCATCGTACCACAAGGGTCGTAATCTGTCTTTTGATAACCAGGACTGTTTTTGAACTCTAATATGGCTGGTTGAATGAGACCCAATCTAGGCAGCTTTGTTCCAAAAACTGCATATTTATGACCTGGAGGTTGTAGGTTCAATACCATGTTCTTCTCTTGTGCCTTTTGAACTTAAACATCAGGATTTTTTTTTACAGTTTTTTTTCGTAGTTGGGTGGATGGTAGGCTATCTGACCTAGGTCCTAGACGTGTGTAGTCACTCATTGATATAGGCTAGTCACCCAGAGGAGGCTACATGAATGGAAACCAACTGCAAACAGATGAGCATTAACATCAGCAATTGTCACACTTGTATCTCTGATATATCACTATATTACTCTGTAATTACTGCTCTATCAAAAGTCAACATTTAAAAATAAAACAAATACAATTTATGAGGGTCTTTCATTGGCAGAGGTCTGTAAGAGAGACAAGATGGCTGCTCTTTAGAACCTTACCTTTCGGTGACAGTTAGCCAAAATCTCTCTTGTGTCATTTGCAATGACACCTTTTAAATGTTTTGGGTTGATCAGCTAACAGAAATAGGTATTTTGACATTTCTCTAGAGGGTTTCTTATTTTTAATTTTTTTGTCATGTCTCCGCCCTATCCTTGCTTTACAGACCGAAAACCTAGTGACACACACACTGACACAATAATTGTGTGTCTGTGTAACACAGAGCTAGAACCTGAGGTTATTGTGTCTGCATATATACCTCTGTCACATGGGCTTCTGTTTTTAGATGAAAACTTATTTTGTGAGTCACAGAGATGATGCTGATGTACTGGCAGTGCTGCTCATGCTTCTCTCAGCCTCGTGAGGAATGATATCTTCATGTCCCTTTTCTGCCCTCTCACAGCTTCCTGGAGGAAGTGACATTGACGGCGGGTGCGGGCCAGACCGAGAGGGTGCAGAGGGCAGGTGGTCATCCCAACAGACGCTGAATGTTTGTTGACACGCTCACACTCTCACTATATGTTGTGTCTGTTCCTTATTGTTGTTACTAGCCCATGCTTTAATTAATGGATGTGTCCCACTAAAAACATTCCAGTGCTCTCAGCTTTCACCACCACACAGCTGGACTCTTTATCGACCCCTTAAAAACTTGTTGTAACTAGGCCAATTAACTCCAACCAAATGAACATGTGACCCAATTAGAAAGCCAGGTTACCTAACCCTGGGTACCAAAACAAACTGACTTGTGACTGAACAGAGCACAACACTCTCAATGTGAGTGTCCAACATTTGAACATATTGCAGTGTAACATTTCCCCTTAAATTGGAGTTAAGTGGAAAACTCCAGTCTGCTCTTATATTAGACCTTTATTTAATTTCTGGAAACAGAAGTGACACATACTTTTGAGTCTTGTTTATCTTAAAAGTTCCTATTTGGGCCCAGAATATTAAGAAAAATATATATCTCTAACATAACATGATGTACAGTGTATGTTTTCCTTCCTTGCCTATGTACATTTCCCCATGCTATGAATATTTTGTGGAAAATACCAATAAATGTAAAGAGTGATGTGTTGTGTTTCTCGTTTATCTTGTACACATTTCCTGTTATGTTGTAATTATTTCCTTATAACCCATTTCTTGTCACAGTTGATGGAAATTGCCCTCACTGTTTTGATTTCATTCATGTGTATTGTTATTGTGCACAAATGTCCCTCTTAGATCAATAATGATAACATCATCATCTTCCTCCGTCCAAGTCCATTATGCCAAGCCACACTCTCTCTGAATATCTTTGAGAAGTTACCCTCTGTTGTACTTTCATTTGAACAGTATTTCTGTTCTGTTTCTGCTATGACTTGAAAGTACAGTTTGTTTGGTCTTTTTTTGTGGGCTAGTGTGACTGCTCTGGTTCCACTCAGAGATGTCATGTTTGGGTAAGAAATTGAATGCACAGTATCTAAACCCAAGGTGGAGTCTTTGGGTTTTCCCCCCCACACGGCAAACAACCAAAATGTTTGGCAGCCCATGTTTGGCAGTTGATTGATTCTTTGCCAACTGCCTACCCCCACTACCAGCCACATGGGCCACAGATATTCAGCCTGCCTCCCTATAAAACCTCTCCAAACCCCCACCACCACCACCCCCAAATCAGATCCTCTAATCCTCCGCAACAACAACAACATTGCCTGGGTTATGTTCATAAGGAATACAACCGAAAGTGTTTTCAATACGAAATGGAAATGAGCGTTTCTTATTGCAGCCTCGCCCCGTTTTAAGTAATTGTTTTTCCCTTTGCTGCCTAAGGAACATGACGCTGTTCACCATAACACAGCAGCAACTCCACAGTCAGAGTGCATTCCCTGGAGATTGTGGGTGTGTGTTCTGAAAGATCTGGGGGTCAGGAAAAGGCTCAGAGTTTGTGCTCTGAGCAGCTTAATGCCGATTACTTACACAACACTGCTTTTTCTTATCGGAGGTCCAAAAATGCGGTGTTCAGTTGTTTCGGTTCATTTAGAGGATAAGTAGATGGGAATATGACTACTAGGAAAGTTGCCCCAGGATGTCTCTAATTTGCCAACAACCTCCATCTGAACCCAAGAGACATGAGTCTTAGGACAGGAGAATTTGCCCAATTTGTGTTTGTTTTCGAATGACCAAGGTAATTCTGTGCAGTCATATGTACAGCATTTGTCTCTTCTTCATTGTGGATCCTGTATATTGAGGAGAGGGAATCGGCACAGCTGAAAATAGAGTTAAACCAATAGATGACAGAAAACCACAAACCTACTGTCTAGGGTGCATGCAACAGTCATTTAAAGATCTCCATCACGAGACAAAATGTTGTGGTCTCCTAGAAATATAACGGAAAGAATAGATTATATTTCTATGGGGGTCTCCAAATACTCACTTCCCCCCCTGTAATATGATTTAAATTGAAATGTTGTATGGATAAGTCTAGTTGGCCAATGCAAGAATGTATACAGGTTCTATTGAAAAGTCAATGGTCATTATCATAATGATATCAATTGTGGATCTTAGTTTATTGTTCCCATATGGGCAGGTTATGGATTTGGGTTTGATTACTCTCAACTGACCCTTGCTCTTCTATTTCCAAACGTACTGTAAGAGCGCTTTAGCTTCCTCGGTCTTGGTGACATCACGCTGACAGCGCAATAGATGGAGCTGTCGAGCACTTTAATAACGGGAATGCCCTTTCAGCCCGCTTGTTTAAGATCAGTGTAGCCTACCTACCGAGGTGGAGGGACGATGCCACCGTCTCGTAATAACGGACAGTGCACGAACAGACCGCGTCATCGAAATTAAGAATATAAACCGTTATTGAAACAGATTGGGGAGAAAATAAAGGGAAAGACAGTTTATGCAATTAAAAAATATATCTTCTCCGAAAGAAAGGAAAATACTTAAAACTGTAGGAACTCCCTGGCTCACATCCACAAAAGTGATTCTGTCATAATGAAGAAGAGCAATCTAGCCAAACGGGTGAGATATAGCTTTTTTTTTTTCAAGTATTGGGTGCAAGTTTTTGGCCATGCATCTTTGCATTAGCCCATACATTTTCTAGGATATAACTGGCAATATGCCCATAATCGGGCATTATGCGCGCTTTGACACGACAGCACACATTAGCCGCTATATCACACACATTGTCTATATCACACATTTGCTAGCATACAATTCCTAAATAAACGTCGTTTGACACGTCCTTATGCGTTCCACATTCAATCTGTATGTAGCCTATCAATTTCCTTGTGTGCCATTACACGGATTCCCTCAACATACGGATTCAATCTTCCAGTGAAGAGTACAATGTGTTGTCAGATGTCCGTTGCGCTGTATCGGTTGGTAGCTTTCAGATATTTTATTTGCCACACCCTGGATGTTATAAGACATGCACTTAAATTTTACGCACAGAAGAGCGCACCGTTATGATTTTGGGGAAAAGACGCGAGGACACTCATAGTTGCCCGAGTGGATTTACTGAGGCTCAGATTGAAAAGTCATTTGCCTTTGAAAGGGCTCGTCTTTTCTCTGTACTCTCGCGAACATCTTGTTATTAAGCTAAACTAGGTTTTAACGGGTTTATTCCACTTCTAACATGCAGGGTCCTCAAGATGTCAACCAGCTGTCATCGCAGCCAGACAAAGTAGGCTGGATCCGCAAGTTCTGTGGCAAAGGGATTTTCAGGGAAATATGGAAAAACCGTTTCGTGATACTGAGAGGAGACCATCTGTACATCTCTGAGAAAGAGGTATGCACTTCTCTTTTACCTCCACAGTGGAGGCTGCTGAGGGGAGGACGGCTCATAACAATGGCTGGGACGGAGCAAATGGAATGGCATCAAACCATGTGTGGCTCCAGCCATTACCACGAGCCCGTCCTCCCAGTTAAGGTGCCACCAACCTCCTGTGCTCCAATATTATGTGTAGGCCAGTGGAGGCTGCTGAGGAGAGGATGGCTCATAATAATGACTAGAATAGAGACAATGGAATGGCATCAAACACATCATATGTGGTTTCCATGTGTTTGATGTCATTCCATTGACTCCATTCCAGCCATTATTATGAGCCATCCTCTCCTCAGCAGCCTCCACTGGTGAAGGCTATAATTGTGTCTACAGTGGGCGCACCTGTACTTTAAATTGTTAAACGGACAACCTGGCTACCTGTGTGTGTGTGTGTGTGTGTGTGTGTGTGTGTGTGTGTGTGTGTGAGAGAGAGAGAGTTTGTGTGTGTGTGTGTGTGGGGGGGGGGGGGGGCTGTACTGCCGTAGATATTTCAGGTTTCCTTTGTTGCAGGCTC
The DNA here is from genome assembly GCF_002021735.2 of Oncorhynchus kisutch. NCBI lineage: Eukaryota > Metazoa > Chordata > Actinopteri > Salmoniformes > Salmonidae > Oncorhynchus > Oncorhynchus kisutch. The sequence goes on along the minus strand of NC_034190.2, from coordinate 32,005,136 downwards.
GCTCCCCTTGCTCAGTAGAGATGCTCTGTGTGTGTGTCTGTCTGTGCACCACACAGTTGAAAACCAATAAACCACAAATACCACACAGCCCGTTTAAGGTGCATCATTTAGATGACAGCTTTGACAGGAAAACATGGATTTAGACTTTTTGGCCTGTGGAAGGACATCTTGGGTTTCTCAAGTTTCAGAGATCTGAGGAACTTGTTTTGTGGAAATGTGAAATGCCTTTTAATGTAAGCTACACATGAGCTCTCTGCTCTTGCTCTGTTGTTTCCAGCAACACATTTCACCAGGAGTCCCCCTAGGTTTAGAATAGACAGATGTTGTTAGAAGTCTGGAAATCAAGGCCATGGGAAGGGGACAATGGAATTGATTGAAGTTCCTTAGCTGTTGAAAATAAATAGGATCAATTGTCAAATCTAAGCACAAGTCCCCATGCAAGCACAAAAAAAAAATGATGTGCTGAATTCAGATTACTTTCACTGACGCAAACGTTCTCACCTTCTGAGGTCAACAAAATGCCCACTGGGCACAGGCGTCAATTCAACATCTATTCCACGTTGGTTCAACATAATTTAATTGAAATAACCTGGAAACAACGTGGATTCAACCAGTGTGTGCCTAATGGGTACTACTATGGGCATTGGTGGCGGATGGTGACTCAGTATAATTGTTGGGCAGATTTAGAACACTGTCCATTACAATACAACAGGTTTTTGGCCATGGAATAGAAAAATAACTATTTTGTTTGACCAAAAGTAATGGCTTATGTCCAAGTGCTTTTATCACATGAAAGGTTCCAGTGAACAGCCTCATTTATCAGTACAAGTTTCGAGATCAAATGGCCTCGGTGTTAAACCTTGAGATGTAGCGAATTCACACCCTTTCGTTCTGTGGAATGGCGCTGAACCATCATATCTGACCACACTATAGGGCATGGACAGAATCAGCCATCCATCTCTGTATTCTCTATTCTTTTCTGTCTTCTTTGTTTTTGAGGTCAGATTCTGTTTGATATCACTGTTTCAATACTCCCCCCAAGCAGTAATCATGGAGATAAACGCTACTGACAGCTGAGAGGGCACAGGTCTTTCTGAAAGTGGAATAATGCCCTTTAAATGATTCCTCTATGGGATTCTCAGAAAGTCTCATGAAAGACAAACATTTAAAGATAATAACTCGCAGACATTTACTTGGTTCGGTTCAGGTTCAGTTAAGGCTAACCTTGTTCATAAAATGTGTATCTGGTTCAGTTGTGGATGTAGGTGTCACGCTTGCTAATGAAACAAACAGACCAATGACACCGTTGCAGGTTCACTTGACGATTCAGTCATATGCAATGCCTCTCTCGCCTTATCTTCAAGCCCCAGAGGCCTGACTGAGTTTTGAGTGCTCCTGCTGTGTATTCCAGAACCCCGAATAAGACCGGGGACAAGGCTCCAGCAGGGTACTCACAGGCTTCCCTTGAATGGAGAGAGCGGGGACTGAGGGCTCCAGCTGCATGCAATGCCAGTTTCCCTGATCATTTTAGAACCAATGTTTTTTTCTTCTTCTGTGACCCTACTCCCTTACAGCCTGCTGGATGAGCAACAAACACGTGTCAGAATCTCATAGGACCACGGCTGACGCAGCTGCGCCTCTCGCTGTGCCTGAGGATCCCCAAGCACCCCAAATGCCCCCACCCCTCAACCCTACCCTATACACACAGACAGGCTGAAGCTGAGGTTCAGTCGCTGTGTAATGCCATCACCATCCTCACCTGTGGTACGGGACGCATCAATTCAGTGTCGTTCACGTTCTCTCCCTTTTTTTGGTCTCTTTATCGTGTCTCACACGTGCTCTCTAATTTCTTGGATGTTTTAGCTCTGTTATGTAATGCATCGATGGCTCCTTTTACACTTAATACAATTCTATTTTTGATAAGGAGATATTTTTATATTAGGGTAATTGGTAAGTGGCATCCTAGCTATTTATCAGGTGAAGGTAACTGCTCCCTCAGTGCTGTTTGACCTGCGTGTCATGTGCTCCGCTGCAACTTCTTAATAACCACGGTTAATGGTGGTGCATTATTCAAATGTGAACTTTGAAAAGACAAGCACGCTGTTCATGAAGTGGGCCAGAAGGCTAAGATGAACACTAAGGCTTTTGTATCTCTGACACTCAGCGTAACTACAGCTGTACGGCCTCTTGGGGCCCGGAATAATCTTTTCATTTTCCTATAGAGTGCCCTCTTTGAGTTTGATTTAATGGCTTATCGACTTTGAGTGCTATCACTTTGTTAGCGAAGTTACAGCACAAATGACACTTTTGAACCATAATCACCGAATTAATTGCCCCAATAATTTCTATTAATCACAGATGAAGGACACTCATACTGTGAGTTCAGTCCAACACGTTATACTGTATTTCCAAGCAGGTGTGGTTTTGAATCAACATAGTCAAGCGCACAACTTGCGGGAGTATTTGCTTAAATGCGTTAAACACTTGCGTTAAAACGTGACCAGCATTGTAGTTTAACTTTATCTGCAATTGATTGAATTGTCGCATGAGTGTGCAAGCTGGCCAATTGTCTGCTGCCTCATAAGATTAGCTACATAAGCTCGGGGGAAGCACAGTAAGCAGTTATACTGTTCTATTACCTCGAAGCATCTTCACACGGGGCACCGGTTCGATGTGTCAGAGGTTCTCATAAGAGGATTTGCAGCCATGCAACTGGGACTCTGAGACGTTAACTGCTGGTGACATTACTCTGTACTTCCCCAGATTCAAACTTACTTAATCATTTGACCACTAATACAAACATCTGTTCTCTTGTCAATTTTTTAAATGTTTGATTGTGGGGGTGATAATGTATTTAGAGGGAAGTTTACAGAGAGAACTAAGGCGTAAACTGGGATGAACTCCTGCCGCACGAGGGGATATAGTCTGGAGGTCAGCAACCAACTATACCACGAGACCGACCCCGGCACAGAACACAAATATACACTACCGGTTAAAAGTTTTAGAACACCTACTCATTCAAGGATTTTTCGTAATTTTTTTACATTTTTTTAGATGGTAGAATAATAGTGGAGACATCAAAACTATGAAATAACACATATGGAATCATGTGGTAACCCAAAAAGTGTTAAACAAATCAAAATATATGTTATATTTTAGATTCTTCAAATAGCCACCTGTTGCCTTGATGACAGCTTTGCACACTCTTGGCATTCTCTCAACCAGCTTCATTAGGTAGTCACCTGGAATTAGTGTCAATTAACAGGTGTGCGTTCTTAAAAGTTAATTTGTGGAATTTCTTTCCTTCTTAATGCATTTTAGCCAATCAAGTTGTGTTGTGACAAGGTAGGAGGGGTATACAGAAGATAGCCCTATTTGGTGAAGGACCAAGTCCATATTATGGCAAGAACAGTTCAAATAACCAAAGAGAAACGACAGGCCATCATTACTTTAAGACATGAGGGTCAATCAATACGGAACATTTTAAAAAACTCTGAAAGTTTCTTCAAGTGCAGTCGCAAAAACCATCAAGCGTTATGGTGAAACTGGCTCTCATGAGGACTACCACAGGAATGGGAGACCCAGAGTTACCTCTGGTGCAAAGGATAAGTTCATTAGAGTTACCAACCTCAGAAAGTGTAGCCCAATTAAATGCTTTACAGAGATCAAGTAACAGACACATCTCAACATCAACTGTTCAGAGGAGACTGTGAATCAGGCCGTCATTGTCGAATTGCTGCAAAGAAACCACTACTGAAGGACACCAATAAGAAGCAGAGACTTACTCGGGCCAAGAAACACGAGCAATGGACATTAGACAGGTGGAAATTTGTTCTTTGGTCTGGAGTCCAAATTGGACATTTTTGGTTCCAACCGCCGTGTCTTTGTGAGATGCGGTGTGGGTGAATGGATGATCTCTGCATGTGTATTTCCCACCGTAAAGCATGGAGGAGGAGGTGTAATGGTGTGGGGGTGCTTTGCTGGTGACACTGTCTGTGATTTATTTAGAATTCAAACACGGGGAATGAAAAATGTACAACTGAAAAAATGCACGACCAGGAACTAACACGTTCCTCTACTACAGAGCCAAAGGTTACAATGATTAATCCCGCACAACAAACAGGCGGGCCGGCTGTCTAAAGAAGCCCAACTAATCATCACAAACAGGTGCTACCAATAAACATACAAGGAGGGGGAGGAAAGACAATCAGTGGCAGCTAATAGGCCGGTGACGACGACCGCCGAGCCCCACCCGACCGGGAAGGGAAGCCACCCTCGGTCGTACTCGTGACATGGTTTGGGATGAGTCGGACCGCAAAGTGAAGGAAAAGCAGCCAACAAGTGCTCAGCACATGTGGGAACTCCTTCAAGACTGTTGGAAAAGCATTCCAGTTGAAGCTGGTTGAAAGAATGCCAAGAGTTTGGGTGGCTACTTTGAAGAATCTCAAGTATAAAATACATCTAGATTTGTTTAACACTTTTTTGGTTACTACATGATTCCATATGTGTTATTTCATAGTTCTGATGTCTTCACTATTATTCTACAATGTAGAAAATAGTACAAATAAATAAAAACCCTTGGATCAGTCGGTGTTATAAAACTTTTGACCTGTAGTGTATACTGAGTGTACAAACATTAGGAACACGACATGACATAGACTGACCAGGTGAATCCAGGTGAAAGCATTATCCCTTATTGATGTCACTTGTTAAATCCACTTCAATCAGTGTAGATGAAGGGGAGGAGACAGGATAAAGAAGTATTTTTAAGCCTTGAGACAATTGAGACATGGATTGTGTGTGTGTGTCATTCAGAGGGTGAACGGGAGAGACAAAATATTTAAGTGCTTTTGAATGGGGTATGGTAGTACGTGCCAGGCACACCGGTTTGTGTATGTCAATAACTGGGTTTTTCACACTCAGCAGTTTTCCGTGTGTATCAACAATGGTCTAAAACCCAAAGGACATCCAGCCAACTTGACACAACTGTGGGAAGCATTGGAGTCAACATGGGCCAGCATCCCTGTGGAATGCTTTCGACACCTTGTAGAGTCCATGCCCCAATGAATTGAGGCTGTTCTGAGGGCAAAAGGGGGTGCAACTCAATATTAGGAAGGTGTTTCTAATGTTTTGTACACTTAGTGTATTTTAAAGACTATTGAATTTCATCACCTCCCTGTTACTTTGCAGTGTCAGGGGAAACTACTCAGCTCCAGTATTTTTGTGTTGAACATTTCAAGATATCATTAAAGGTTTCATCATCTCAAAGAGCCTGTTAACTGCGGTGTATTTTTCACATTATGCCCACTCAGCTACTGCACAACGCAGGATTTTGAATAATTTTGTATCATCTTCCCATAATAGGCTGCAGAACCATAGCTCAGAGAGACTCAATTGGCCACACAGACGTGCTGCCATAAGAACGTGTATTACACAGCACAGGAACTGCGTAGACGCGTGGGTTACAGAGAGGTCTGTTCGTCCATAGAAGGCTGCTGTTGGTGTGTGAAGTGTACAGCAGCGTATGTTGTCGTAGTTGAGCATGAGATGTGTGTCTGTGTGCTAAGAGAGCAGGTTAAGGAGGTGCGTGTTCTCTGCTCCGACGACATCAACCCTGCGTATCGCTCTGTTCTTATCTTAAAGCTGTGCTATTGGCTGCAGGTTACGCACATCATACACCTTTCATAAGAGCGCTCTCTGTTCTCTTCTGTAGTCTCGGCACGTGCAGACAGAGAGATGCTCCTGTAGAATGCTCAAAGTGCTTCAACACGAGCACTCAATCTATGATCTATGTGAATAATTGACGGGATTTCCGTCTATGTTCATGTACTGTATATATAGAGTTTTCATGGTTTTCAGTGGTGACTTGCACGGCATATGAAAGAGGACACTCAAACAAAACAGGATTTAGTGAGAGAGAGAGTGAGGGAAGCTTGTATTATTCGGATACCGTATTACCTAGGCCAAGGAGTACTTGGGGTTAGATTTTAGGCCCTACTTTGAAGAAATGTGGTGACACAGTTGGACAAGGTGTTTTGTAGTTGGTCAAGATCTTTGCGATTGATGTAGCTTACAGATACTGCAATGTGATTGGCTCTACATCTGTGACAGAAGGCTGAATGTGTAACCAAGTTTAGTAGTGGTTGATAGAGAAACCCTCTGACTGGGGGAGCTTAGCAAGAAATTGGCAGCTAATAGGCCGGTGACGACGACCGCCGAGCCCCACCCGACCCGATATGCTTTTCCATATAGGGAGCAGGATGTCAAGAACCAATCCTCTGACATTGGTCAAGGACAAGACAAGACAAGTGTTGTTGCTGGTCCGACGGATCAATGTGATCAGTGGAGAACTGGGTTATTGGTGGAAACCCGTATGTAATTGGATATGATATGGATATGATATGGATATGACTGGTCATCAAGCATATCATGTGGTCAATGTAACAAAGCTATATGATTGGTGCAGGGAGGCCATGGTGGTTTAGCTTTTCACGCTTGTTATGCTAGTTATTTGGGGTGGCAGGGTAGCCTAGTGGTTAGAGCGTTGGACTAGTAACCGGAAGGTTGCAAGTTCGAATCCCCGAGCTGACAAGGTACAAATCTGTCGTTCTGCCCCTGAACAGGCACTTAACACACTGTTCCTACGCCGTCATTGAAAATAAGAATTTGTTCTTAACTGACTTGCCTAGTTAAATAAATAATAATTTCAGGAAAACCTACTGGCCAGTTCTGAGAATATTATATATATATAGTATTACATTATAAATAAACCGGCCTCTTTCAACTCCCCAGCTCTAAACTGCATTACATTTTCCAGAGTGATTGAAAATATGCTTTTAATCCATTTCTCCTTTTAATTCCAACCTGGTTTATATAAAATCCTTTTGGGCTTGATTACAGGGTATTACAGGCATGTCCACCAGATTTTGGAGTGTGACCAAAGGGACATCGCCTTTCCATTCGCTCTAGGGTTTCCCCCTGCATTCTACTGTTGGATGCCGCCGGCTATTATAGACTTTCGGTATCTTTGCGTTTCAGGGCTGTATGTTACTGGGCTATTCTCAGTGATTCAGTGCAGCATTTAACCCCCACTGACACCCCCAACTCTGCTTTTCCATATAGGGAGCAGGAGCGGAGGGAAATATCGATGGGAGGGTGGGGTTCCAGAATGGATCCTCAGGGTTTCTTTTGCCCCATATTAGAGTCTCTCTCTGTCTCTCTCTCTCTCTCGCACGCACACACACACGCACGCACACACACACGCACGCACGCACACGCACGCACACGCACGCACACACACACACACACGCACGCACACACACGCATGCACGCACACACGCACACACACATGCGCGCACACACACACACAGTTCATGCTTAACTTTTACATTTTAAATGCAGTTTGGGTGGCTAACGAAAAGGTAGCAGCATGCGGGTGGGACACAGTTTGGATCTATGTTTTGTCATGAAGAAATTGGACACTATGTATTGTGCTCATCCAGTAGACTGTATATCGCTAGGCATAATAGAGTTCCTCAATGAAATTAAAAAACACAAATGGCCAAATGTAGCCCTAACAAGTGCATTTCAGGCTGCTAGTGGATTAATAGTGGTTGATACTAGGCTGCGACACATTATATAATGATACCGTATGTGGTGGTTTCTTTGATCACAGAAGCTCTCAGTTGCTCCGTGTCTCGTTCGAACGTTGGCAGACTCCTCTGATGCAGGGCTCTGTTGCTGTGTAAAATCTCTATGCATCAAGATGAAAGTGGAACACCCCTGCCCCTTCCAAAAACACACTCACATCCACCCACACACACCATTGCTATGTATTCCAATGACATTCAACCTTATTTTTCTGCGTCTTCCTTTAGTTCTCACAAGAGGCCTACACAGGCTTGTACCCATGTCAAGAAACAACCCCCAACACCACCAAACACACACACACCTGCCTTGACCCCCATTGACCCCGTTGGTATGTAGAATCTAATGGGGCTCTCTGGGAGGTCCCACCATCCGTGAGGTTGTATGTAATCACCTGTCAGTCAGGCTCAGTGGAGGGGTCGATGTCTCTGCCCCAGCGCTGTTGATTACAATTGATCTGTGTTTAAACAGACACTTTGCTGCGGGGCCACGAGACCAATAATGGGAGGCAGGGGAGTAACACAGGAACACCCGCTACAAGACTACATTTTTCTATCAATTTGTCTGGCTATTGCTTTTTGACGGTATTGGGAAGCAGGTTTTGAAAATGAACACATCTTTCAATGCTCTGTGTAAAAGCATTATCATGACATAGTAACATTAGGATGTCAGGCATGTAATGGATTTTTTTCATATAGACATTTGAACTTAAAAAGACCTTTGTTACACCTACAGAAGAGCTTCTGTATATGCATTTAAGGCCTGGTATTTCAGAACATTTCATTTGAAACCTCAATAACATAATGGATGATACGAATGTGAGAAGTGGCTGATTTTCACCCAGGCACCGTGGTGTGTCTCTGTGCTGTTGATGGCTGATGGATAACAAAGAGTGGTAATTAAGCAATAAGGCATGGGGGGGGGGGGGGTATATGGTCAATATACCACAGCTAAGGGCTGTTCTTAGGCACGACGCATCGTAGAAGTGCTTTATTGTTATTATAAACGGGTTACCAACGTAGTTAGAGCAGTAAAAATAAATGTTTTGTCATACTCATGGTATACGATCTTATATACCACGGCTGTCAGCCAATCAGCATTCAGGGCCGGAACCACCCAGTTTATAATTAGTCTTTTAACCCTTGGGTTAAACTCAAGATGACCTGCTGTGATGCATAGTAGGTTGTTCTGTGTGTGTGTGAGAGAGAGAGTTTGAGCGTGTGTGTGTGTGTTTGTGTGTATGTGCATATGTGTGTTTCTGTGGTAGACAGATGTTTTAAGGTTCAAAACAAATTGACAAAGCTAATTTGCCAGTGCCATCTTGCACATCTCTATAGACCTGAGATGTAACTACTTCCTGTTTTGTCTGCGTGTTTCCAGGTGAAGGATGAGAGGAAGGTCCAGGAGTTGTTTGACCTGGCTGACTACGAACGCTCTGAGGAGCTGCGCAAGGCCAAGAGTCGCAGTAAGAAGAACCACAGCAGGTTCACCCTGCTTCGCTGCAAGCAGCCTGGGAATATGGTGAGTCCTTCTGCCCAGGGAAAGTGAAGGAGTCAGGCAGGGTGTAGGCCTCAGTAAGAAGGCCTTACTGCAGGTGTCGATTTTAGCTGAAAATACACTTGGAAGTTTAATTTGGCTGAAAACTGAAACTTGAGGCAAGTTTATCCTCAGACAATGTTTGTGGTTTTCTGTAAAGAGAGAGTATGATATGTTGAGTACACGTTCAAAATCAAATCAATCAAATTGTATTTGTCACATGCTGCCTATACAACAGGTGTAGACTAACAGTGAAATGCTTACTTACGGGTCCTTTTCCAACAATGCAGAGTTAAAGATAACGGAGTGGCTACGGACACCGATATTTTGTATCTCAATAGAATAAAATAGTAATGGCGTCTTTTTGTAGGAACTAGCTCTGCCATGGTTCATTGGACAAAGCCTATGGGGAAATGAATAGCGTTTTGGGATAAACGCCAAAAATAAGGACGTAAAGGCTTCATAATTCATAAAGGTCATGTTAACATGACATGTTATCTCATAGAAACAGAACGCATAACGTATCTCCCAAGCCTGTGTTAACCTCCGACCTTGTTTCCTGCTGTGTCCACTCCGCTACCTACGTAGCTGCTGTGTCCACTCCGCTACCTACGTAGCTGCTGTGTCCACTCCGCTACCTACGTAGCTGCTGTGTCCACTCCGCTACCTACGTAGCTGCTGTGTCCACTCCGCTACCTGCGTAGCTGCTGTGTCCACTCCGCTACCTGCGTAGCTGCTGTATCCACTCCGCTACCTGCGTAGCTGCTGTATCCACTCCGCTACCTGCGTAGCTGCTGTGTCCACTCCGATACCTACGTAGCTGCTGTGTCCACTCCGCTACCTACGTAGCTGCTGTGTCCACTCCGCTACCTGCGTAGCTGCTGTGTCCACTCCGCTACCTGCGTAGCTGCTGTGTCCACTCCGCTACCTGCGTAGCTGCTGTGTCCACTCCGCTACCTGCGTAGCTGCTGTGTCCACTCCGCTACCTGCGTAGCTGCTGTGTCCACTCCGTTACCTGCGTAGCTGCTGTGTCCACTCCGCTACCTACGTAGCTGCTGTGTCCACTCCGCTACCTACGTAGCTGCTGTGTCCACTCCGCTACCTACGTAGCTGCTGTGCCCACTCCACTACCTACGTAGCTGCTGTGCTGACTGCTTCGCTGCTGGTCCCCCTTCCTTGATCGCCTTTGTCCGGTAGCTGGTGTAGCCTACAAACTTCATGTTGTACACAAAACTGTTCGCACTATTGTATTCCCTTAGTCGGCTATTAAGCATAAGCGCAATTACCTACACATGTCCTGTTGTCAACCAAACTGTTCAAACTGCTGCATTTCATGCCTCAGTAAGCATCATTTCATGTTCTTTTTTTGAGGGGAGTGGGTTACGTGTAGCTATTTACATGTTTTACACAAAATACATGATCAACATGTACAAGTTTTGTTGTCGGTATTGGTGTCGACAGTGCAGGCTGGTGGCAGTGGTGTAATGGTGTGGTGAATGTTTTCCTGGCACACGTTAGGTCCCTTGATACCAATTGAGCAACGTTTCAATGCCCTGAAGAATTCTGGCTGTTCTGGAGGCAAAGGGGTGTCCGACCCGGTACGAGATAGTTGTACCTAATAAACTGGCCACTGAGTGTATGTGGTGAAAGTGTGTGTGTGTGTTGGGGTGTCAGTGTGTGGGTAGAGTCCACTGTGTGTGCATAGTCCGTTCAAGAGAGGTGCAAAAAAATGTGTCTAGCTGAAGGCATTTCTTCAATTTTCTCGCTGGGAGATGATATGGTTGTGTTGCCACATTGGATTGAACATTAACACACCCCCACCGCAGACCGGGATTGGTGGATTTCTCCAGAAAGACATAATCCACAGAATCCCATTACCACTGAAGAGGCATTCTCTATAACGGCCAAATCCTATAGAGATTCCACCCACAGAAGTTGTCACTTCTGACCCACTGCAGTTCTTCTCGATCTCGGCACCAGCTGCTGGTTCATTTCACTTCATTGTTCACTGTCGTAGTGTGATATTCTGTAACTACGTGTCGGGAATGGAAGGGGGAAGTGTGTGTTTGAGAGAAGATTTGAATTATACACAAGAAGATGTAACTGGATTAAGGGCAGATGCTCAATTTACCTATTTGTGTCAAGCTTTGCAGAGATTCTTCCTCCAGTTTACAGCTTAGACCCTGCTTTAGATAAGAGCCATCTTTAACATTTAGTGAGGCGCAATCTCCTTTTCTTGGCGATTTAGGCAAAGCCGCCCCATTAAGCTTCCTGTCCCCCTTGCCATCTCTCACACACTGGCTACGTTCCAAATCTCCCTCCAAGCCAATGCTTCCACTCATTTATTACTTTTAAATCCATGATGAGAGTGTGCAAGTGCACACTTACTGTAGGAAGAAGGGTGAATATTGGGAGGATCCCTTTCTCTTCTTTCAACCACTCAATCGATTCTGTCCTTTCCTCAGGTGCCCAATCTTGTGTTTTTGGCCGTTAGCCCTGAGGAGAAGGAGTCATGGGTCAATGCCCTCAATACAGCCATCATCAAAGCCAAGAACCGCATTTTTGACGAGGTAGGTCAGTCACTCTTCTCCTCCCCTTCTCTGTCGCTATGTCGCCAGCTCTCACTTCTCCCCAGCTTTCTACAGCTTCCCTTATTTTTCTCTCTCATTATCATGTCTCTCATGCAACATTTATGATTTCAAATGAAACCACCGACACTCAAAACGCCCCCCACGGCCAGCCTTAAAAAGTTTCCAGACAAATTTAGCCATTGCAGTTGCTAGGCCCACTATGTAAAATTGGTGAATTTAGACAAAAGCGAAAGTAAGTGGTATCTCCCCAGGCGTGGATGAGAGATCAAAGTGTTTCCTCGCTGACTCATCCATCTCCGTCGGGAACAGTCCTCGTTAACGCTCCGTCCCTGCCGACACCCACCGGTTTTCCTCGTGCCTCTCGATCAAACAGTCCCTCCCCATCACACACTATAGGGTGAAAAATCCATCTTCCGTATTTAGAGATCGTCGAGAAGTGAGAATGAACTCTGCAGCCACCATAGTGTGAAGTGCCTGCTTTCGCACAGCAGGTTGAATTCCAACACCCAACAATGTACTCTGCTCTAATGCACTCTACTGTTCTCTACATTACATCTTCAGCTCATGCTAAGGAGAAGTTACTTGTTGCTCCTATAACCTTATACTCTTTCATCCATTCCCAACTTTTTCTCCACAAATATACATTTATGTTATTCTGAATGTAAAAAAAATTGTCTCCATAGGTCACAATTGAAGAGGACAGTGTCCTGGTGCACCCTACACGTGATCGTGTCAAGATTCCCCATGCACGGCGCTTGCCCACCCGGGGACACCTCATGGCTGTGGTGGGTGTTGCTACCTTGGCTAACACTGACATTTTAGTTCCAAGTCAATATTTTATTTGTGAAAGGCAAATACGAATTTGTACTGTTTGTAATGTAAGGATTTATCCTGGTCTGTTTCATTGAATGCTAAACTCTCTTGTGCTCTCCCTAGGCATCCACCTCTTCAGACGGAATGTTGACCCTTGACCTTGTCCACGAGGAAGATGGCTCCACCCCAGATGATGAGGAAGAAGGCTTCTGGGAAAATAACTTCCGGGTTGACCTAGACAAACGGACCACAGGTCGTCAGCGTTCTGGCACAGATGTCTCCAAACTCTGTGTCACCACAAGGGACCCAAGGGTACCCAAGACGGGCAGCCTGCCCCGCGGGAGCGAGCTCTCCTGGGGCCGTGCGCACCATCTTGAGGCTCAATCCCACACCCCTCAACCAGGGAAGAGGTTCAGTGCCCAGGGTAGGAGCCGCTGTGCCTCCATGGACGAGGTCCTTTCCTCACGGCCAGTCAGAGGTGTCCTTCGCCCTCGCCCCACAGATGAACCTGTCCAGCCTGTTGGACAACTGCAGAGTCTTATCGCCCAGAAAATGCAGAGGGCTCAGGAACTGCTGGAAGAAATGCGATTGGAGGAACTGCAACATGCAAAGGGAATTGACTCGCCCTATCTGAAGGGCATTGACTCGCCTCGCTTGCACCATCTGAGAGGGTCTGAGTCTCCTCACTCCAGGGCCTCAGGCTCACCTCGCAGTAAGAATAGTGACTCCCCACGTTTGAGGGTAAAAGACTCGCCTCGTTTGAAGGGGAAAGACTCGCCTCGTATGAAGGGCAAGAAGTCCCGCTCAAAAGGTACAGACTCACCCCATTCAAAGAGTGATGACTCTCCTAATTTGAGGGGTAAGGACTCTCCCCGTCTCAGGGTTACAGACTCTCCCCGTCTCAGGGCTGCTGATTCTTCCCGTTTCATGGAAACACACTCGCCAAGTCTGAAGGGTTCTGAATCCCCACGTCTCAAGAACATTGGTTCACCGTTTTCAAAAAGTTTTGACTCATCTAGTCTGAAGGATTCTGTCTCGCCTCGCATCAAGGATACTGATTCTCCTGTTCTGAGGGGTAAGGACTCGCTAAATATAATTGGCAAGAATTCTCAGAGTCTGAAGAGTATCGGCTCAACTTGTCCGAAGGGTGCTGACTCGCCCCATCTGAAGGGTGCTAACTCTCCCCGTCTGAAGGGTGCTGACTCGCTCCGTCTGAAAGGTAATGACTCGCCCCATAGTAAGAGTGCACACTCACTTATCAGTGACTGTGATTTGGAGAGTAGACGGGCGGAGGCGGAGCGTCTTCTGCAGGAAGCCGTCTCCTCCTGGCGTCAGGCTAAGGAGGTGCTGGAGGAGGTGAAGGAGCTGCAGACGCAGTCACTAAACCGCCGCTCCGAAAAGAAAACAATGGAGAGGCCCCCAACACCGCCACAGGACTATAGGCTGGGGGACCAGTGACTCTGTCGCCAACACAGCTGAAAAGCATGCTGGCTTCTCTCCAAACAAAGACAATAAGAAAGAGCACTAGGGGCATGGAGTAAATGTTCTGTCACGTTTTTGTTGTCATTGCTTTCCAGTGTTGAAGCACAAAGCTTTTAGGCTTCACTGCTCATTTTACACTGTTCTATCTTGATCCTTGTTTCCATACCGTATACTAGTCAAATTAAGCTGAGCAAGTCATGACAGAATTATTTTATTAGCACGGCTGTTTCCTTGCTGGTGTGAATAGGTTAGATGGACCTTGACCTCATAATATGATTCTGGGCATTTGTTTTTGTTCCCTTTGTCAAAGGCTCTGTGGTCCACTCTGTGGTCCACTCTGTGGTCCACTCTGTGGTCCACTCTGTGGATGGAGGGATGGGCGTCTGGGCTGTGGAAGCAGAGCAGAGCTTAATCCTGGTTTGTGGATGGGGGGTGACTCAGACTGAGAGGCATAAACAAGGCTAGAGTGGGGGTGCCCTGCCTCGGTGACACTGACACCCCCAAGGAAAGTCATGCTGTTCATGTATTTACATTTATTATCCGCCAGAGGTCGATTAGGTTTCATTGCAAAATGCTTTGCACTGTAAATAGAAGTATGAAATGCTTTTTTATAATGGACAAATGGAATGAGAATGTTTGCGTGGAAACATTGTCTGAGGAGCATTATTTCAGTCTGAAATGCATACATGGAGAAGATGCCTGGGATTTCTCTCTTTCGGTTAGCTTCAGTTATTGACAAGGTGCAGTCCAGTCCAATGACCTTGAAGCCACAAGATTTCCCCCAGTCAGAAACCTAGTATTGTAGTTGTTGGTCTTCTCAGAGACCGAATGCAAAAGGTGATCTTTCTCTTACTCTGAGCGCGTTATGTTTATTTTATTTTATTTTACCTTTATTTAACCAGGCAAGTCAGTTAAGAACACATTCTTATTTTCAATGACGGCCTGGGAACAGTGGGTTAACTGCCTGTTCAGGGGCAGAACGACAGATTTGTACCTTGTCAGCTCGGGGGTTTGAACTCACAACCTTCCGGTTACTAGTCCAACGCTCTAACCACTAGGCTACCCTGCCGCCCCAGGGCGTGTCCTGAGCTGAGCAATACTATTCCAGGGACAGATTCAAGATGTTAACATTCTGCAATCAAACTGATTCATTTGCCAAGCTGGATTCCTGACATGTATAGCTAAAACTCACAGACCACTTTGATTGCAAGGATATCAAGTGACTAACTGCTTCGCTTTATTAAATACACTTCTATTTTCGGGTCATGTAGCATGGTCTCTTGCTTGTGCTCAGAATTCCTCGGTTGTTTCGGTTAATTGGGGTTCTGTGGTCTACCAAAGCCTGCTTGTGAGTGACTCAGCGGAAGCCAGCAAGAGAACATGCTCGTTAACTCTGATCAGCTTCCGAGGAGAAATGCTATAATGGGATTATAATCGCAGGCGTCATGTTGGGTCTCTGTAGTGTTTGTTGCACTTCTAATCAGGTGGGAAGATGATTTTAACAGTTCTTCTGTCTCTCTTCCAAAAGGTGCACAGGTTAATCTCACAACAAGAGGATCAATGATTTAATGAGAGAGAGATGATGAAAGCTTCTGAAAGGTTTTCAGAGCACAAAGATGTTACATTTGAAGATTTGAAGATGGGTTAGTTGCACTGCACTATTTCATACCAAAATAGGGTGGAAATCAATGTTTTTAGTGTCATGTCCTGGTTTAGTCACATGGTCAGTATTTCCCGCCATGTCATTGGCTGACTGCCAAAATGTGATTCATAGGTCACTGAGTTGATATTAACATGCACAGTGCATCTAGGACAGGACAAACATCGCTCCATTACACCAGGCTCACCTCACATACGGTTACAATCACTCATGTGTGATTGCGGTTTATCAGTTTATTTGATTATGTGTGTCCCTTAAGCAGCAATTATATGGCTTTGGTGCACATGACAACAAGCAATACAGTAGGCCTAATGTTGATAACGAAAGAGATCTCTACCACTGCTTTGTAATCGGAACTAAGCCAAAGACCAGCATATAGCAACTCTGCCAGGAAGAGGTGAAAAGTGGTTAAAATGTCTCAAGCAATCTACATAAATAGATTTTATTTACAGCAATTGATAAATTACTAATGTATGCATAAGTTAAATAAATAATTTACACCGAATTCCCTTTGTCTTTCATCACTTTCCTTTTAACTACTGATTTGCGTCCCTAGGGGCAGAATTGCATTTTTATCATATTACCCATTAGGACTGAATTAAGTATTCAAATTTAATTATACATGATTACGAACGTGAAGCATGGCTCCATCTTTACTGCTGTGCATTCGCAACGAGGATTCAATTCATTTAGCACCCCATCCATTTTGTATTAGAGGAGTGTTCTTGCCAGTAGCCCTGTTTAAGCAGAGGGATTAACAGTTTAAAGGTTATATGGTTGAGCAGATGTGACTGTGTAGAAGATCCCTATCACCTGATTCCTCTGTTAGAAGGGAGGTAGAGAGAGAGAGAGAGAGTAGAGGAGTATGGGTTGTGGGGGGAGGGGCTGCTCCGTGCTCCATTGTGACTCAATAGCCTTGCAGCATCTGGCTATAGCGTGGCCCCACTGAATCAAATGGATTAATAAGGACGCTCCAGTGATGGCATTAGTAATACTGGAGCCTGGAGCAAAAAATGCTACTGCCTGGCCCCCGTTTTCAGCCATTTCTTTTATAGGAGAGGACTTCATAATGATAATCGCTAAATATGACCCAAATACATGTGAATGGATGTAAGATGACAACTACAGACAGGTAGTTACTGCACACTACTGTAACCAACAAGGAATACTGAAGCACAACATCAGGTCATAGCATGTATAAAAGAACCCAATGACAACTTTGGGATGCAGGAGAGAGAAAAAAATAATTTCCTCACTTCACTCACTGCTCCACGTTGCCATGCTTGCCTCGGAGGAGGAGAACTTGTTCAATTGGAGGGTGGTTGCAACTTGCTCCTTGTCATGGCCCAGCGAGGGACGTTAGCAACAGCACAAAAAAATACATCTTACTTATTACAACTACGGCGCAACAAAGCAACAAAGCAAGCAAGTTCAGAAGCTGTAGAGGAGGAACCATGTCTCTGAAGCGAATGTGCCGTTCCTATGCAGATGAACGCACAGCGCACATGGTTACTTAGAAAAATAACATGACAACGAAAGGCTTTTAGGGACACAAGGGACGGAATATTTCAGAGGCAGTAGCGTGGGACTGCGGCGATATGATAGCATGCTATTTCTGCTGTTATAAAACCCTTGATGTGGCTAAGCTATGGGAATGCTCAGCTGGCCGGTCTACTCACTTCAGAAGGGCTGGGCATGTTCTGTTGTGCATTGGCTGACACTAGGCCAAAGGCATATTTCAATTTGATTATGTGTTTAACTCTATTTTGGGGTTTATATTTTCCTATCCTCATTTTGTGTTAAAAGGACTCTGGTCATGGTTTTTATATTTTTGGAGTTATAACGACACTAAATGGATTAAATATCCAACTCTCAGTGGGTTTCTTAAATGTAACTCAAATTGCCATTTCACTCTTTTCAGTGTCATTTTTAACCGAATCCCTTGTCATTTGACACATTACTGTGATGTTTAAACTCCAGCAGAGTACATTTCTCTTCCAGTTTCCTTCCTTTGAGTTACGAAGGTGTACAGCCTCATTCTATTTCTTAACGCGTCACATTATGGGGGTTTGCAATGTGATATTCAATCTCTGTTGGAAGCCAATTTAGGGTCAGTTTGGGGGGGCTAGGGTCAGTTTGTTATATCTGGAGTACTTCTCCTGTCCTATCCGGTGTCCTGTGTGAATTTAAGTATGCTCTCTCTAATTCTCTCTTTCTTTCTCTCTCTCTGAGGACCTGAGCCCTAGGACCATGCCTCAGGCCTACCTGACATGATGACTCCTTGCTGTCCCCAGTCCACCTGGCCATGCTCCTGCTCCAGTTTCAACTATTCTGCCTGTGATTATTATTATTTGACCATGCTGGTCATTTATGAACATTTGAACATCTTGGCCATGTTCTGTTATAATCTCCACCTGGCACAGCCAGAAGAGGACTGGCCACCCCACATAGCCTGGTTCCTCTCTAGGTTTCTTCCTAGGTTTTGGCCTTTCTAGGGAGTTTCTCCTAGCCACCGTGCTTCTACACCTGCATTGCTTGCTGTTTGGGGTTTTAGGCTGGGTTTCTGTACAGCACTTTGAGATATCAGCTGATGTACGAAGGGCTATATAAATAAATGTGATTTTACAGCAAGACATCTAGCCCTCACAACTTGCATTTCAAATCAAAATCAAATCAAATCAAATTTTATTTGTCACATACACATGGTTAGCAGATGTTAATGCGAGTGTAGCGAAATGCTTGTGCTTCTAGTTCCGACAATGCAGTAATAACCAACAAGTAATCTAACTAACAATTCCAAAACTACTGTCTTATACACAGTGTAAGGGGATAAAGAATATGTACATAAGGATATATGAATGAGTGATGGTACAGAGCAGCATAGGCAAGATACAGTAGATGGTATCGAGTACAGTATATACATATGAGATGAGTATGTAAACAAAGTGGCATAGTTAAAGTGGCTAGTGATACATGTATTAGATAAGGATGCAGTCGATGATATAGAGTACAGTATATACGTATGCATATGAGATGAATAATGTAGGGTAAGTAACATTATATAAGGTAGCATTGTTTAAAGTGGCTAGTGATATATTTACATAATTTCCCATCAATTCCCATTATTAAAGTGGCTGGAGTTGAGTCAGTGTCAGTGTCAGTGTCAGTGTCAGTGTGTTGGCAGCAGCCACTCAATGTTAGTGGTGGCTGTTTAACAGTCTGATGGCCTTGAGATAGAAGCTGTTTTTCAGTCTCTCGGTCCCAGCTTTGATGCACCTGTACTGACCTCGCCTTCTGGATGATAGCGGGGTGAACAGGCAGTGGCTCGGGTGGTTGATGTCCTTGATGATCTTTATGGCCTTCCTGTAACATCGGGTGGTGTAGGTGTCCTGGAGGGCAGGTAGTTTGCCCCCGGTGATGCGTTGTGCAGACCTCACTACCCTCTGGAGAGCCTTACGGTTGTGGGCGGAGCAGTTGCCGTACCAGGCGGTGATACAGCCCGCCAGGATGCTCTCGATTGTGCATCTGTAGAAGTTTGTGAGTGCTTTTGGTGACAAGCCGAATTTCTTCAGCCTCCTGAGGTTGAAGAGGCGCTGCTGCACCTTTTTCACGATGCTGTCTGTGTGAGTGGACCAATTCAGTTTGTCTGTGATGTGTATGCCGAGGAACTTAAAACTTGCTACCCTCTCCACTACTTTTCCATCGATGTGGATAGGGGGGTGTTCCCTCTGCTGTTTCCTGAAGTCCACAATCATCTCCTTAGTTTTGTTGAGAGTGGGGACTAATGCCAGTCAGAGTAGGGAAGAAAATACAGTACATGAAGACTACCTACATCATGTAAACTGGGACAACTATAAATCCAACCACTTACAGTTCCTTCAGGAAGTATTCACATCCCTAGACTTTTTCCACATTTTGCTGTGTTACAAAGTGGGATTAAAAATTATGAAATTAAATTTTGGGGGGGTCAATGATCTACACAAAAATTATAGATAGTTTTTTAATCGAAAATTAAACGCTAATTTATCTTCATTAGATAAGTATTCAACCCCCTGAGTCAATACATGTTGGAATCACCTTTCTGGGTATGTCTCGAAAAGCTTTGCAAATCTGGATTGTACAATATTTGCCCATTATTCTATAAAAAATGTGTCAAGCACTGTCAAGTTGGTTGTTAATCATTACTAGACAGCCATTCTCAAGTCTTGTCATAGATGTTCATGCCGATTTAAGTCAAAACTGTAACTAGGCCACTCAGGAACATTCAATGTCATCTTGGTAAGCAATTCCTGTGTATATTTGGCCTTCTGTTTTAGGTTATTGTCCTGCTGAAAGGTGTATTTGTCTCTCAGTGTTTGTTGGAAAGCAGACAACCAGGATATCCTCCAGGATTTTGCTCTATTAAGTTTATTTTTATCCCCCAAAAAGACCAAGTCCTTGCCGATGACAAGCATACCCATAACATGATGCAACCACCTCTATTCTTGAAAATATGAAGAGTGGTGCTCACTTATCTCCTCTCACAGCTATTAAACTCTGTAACTGTTCTAATGGTGAAATCCCTGAGGGTTTTTTATTCCTCTCCAGCAACTGATTTAGGAAGGACTCCTGTATCTATGAAGTGACTGGCTGTATTGATACACCATCCAAAGTGTAAAAGGAATAACCTCACCACGCTCAAAGGGATATGCAATGTCTTCTTTTTTTTATACCATCTATCTAACAATAGGTGCCCTTCTTTGCGAACCATAGGAACACCTCCCTGGTCTTTGTGGTTGAATCAGTGCTTGTAATTCACTGCTGGACTTAGAAATCTTACAAGTGTGGGACACGGTGATGGCGTAGTCATTTAATAATCATGTTAAACACTATTACTGCACACAGAGTGAGTCCATGCAACTTATTATGTAACTAGTTGAGCACATGTTTTACTCCTGAAGTTATTTAGGCTTGCCTTTAACAAAATAATTGAATACTTATTGACTCGAGACATTACAGCTTACATTTTTTTTAATTAATTTGTAAGGATTTCTAAAAACAGAATTCCACTTTGACGTTATGGGGTATTGTATGTAGATTAGTGACACACAATCTCAATTGAATTCATTTGAAATTCTTTCAGGCTGTAACGCAACAAAATGTGGAAAAAGTGAAAGGGGTTGTGAATACTTTCTGAAGGCACCGTACAGATTGGATTAGTATAGAACACAGAAACAATCAATGTACATGTGAAAACACAGATATTGGAACAAACAATACAAAAAAAAATCCACTTTCAACAGAGCATGCTGGGAAATATGACAAATGTGACAAGCTGTATTGTTCAGATGGATTGACGTACATGAATGGGCATTTAGTCACAGGTGCATTTCTGGTGTACCTTTTAGAGCATGAATGAATATCAAGTCCCTGTTTGAGTCAACAGGCACCTTCTAATTTGTACTTCACATATTATGCTACATTGCCCTCACATGCAACGCACCACACTATTTATTTCAAGTTTCACGTTTTTAATATCACTTGCAACAAGTACAGTGAAATGACTTTCTTGCATTCTCAAAACCCAACAATACAATAATCAAATAACAATGTAATACTAGAAAAATACACAAGAAAGAAGAAGAAATATGAAGAACACAATAAGTAAGTAAGCATACTATACACAGGGTCAGATCAAAATCACATCACATCTTATTGGTCACATACACATGTTTAGCAGATATTATTGCGGGTGTAGCGAAATGCTTATTTACGATGCGCAGGGATACTGGAGTGATGGGAGTAGATACTGTATGTATAGAGGTAAGGTGACTAGGAAACAGGATATAAGATCAACAGAGTAGCAGCAGCTTGCATGTGAGTGGGTGTGTAGAGTCAGTATAAATGTATGTGCATATTACGTGTGAATGAGCAAATGATGGAGTGAGTGTGTATGGCCTTGTGAGTGTGTAGGGACCTGTGATTGTGTAGGGCCTGTGAGTGTGAACGGCCTTGTGAGTGTGTAGGATCCTGTGAGTGTGTAGGATCCTGTGAGTGTGTAAGGCCCTGTGAGTGTGTAAGGCCTGTGAGTGTGTAGGGACCTGTGAGTGTGTAAGGCCTGTGAGTGTGTAAGGCCCTGTGAGTGTGTAGGGTCCTGTGAGTGTGTAGGGTCCTGTGAGTGTGTAGGGTCCTGTGAGTGTGTAGGGTCCTGTGAGTGTGTAGGGTCCTGTGAGTGTGTAGGGTCCTGTGAGTGTGTAGGGACCTGTGAGTGTGTAGGGCCCTGTGAGTGTGTAGGGCCTGTGAGTGTGTAAGGCCCTGTGAGTGTGTAGGATCCTGTGAGTGTGTAGGATCCTGTGAGTGTGAAGGGTCCTATGAGTGTGTAGGGTCCTGTGAGTGTGCAGGGTCCTGTGAGTGTGTAGGGTCCTTTGAGTGTGTAGGGTCCTGTGAGTGTGTAGGGTCCTGTGAGTGTGTAGGATCCTGTGAGTGTGTAGGATCCTGTGAGTGTGTAGGGTCCTGTGAGTGTGTAGGGTCCTGTGAGTGTGTAGGGTCCTGTGAGTGTGTAGGGTCCTGTGAGTGTGTAGGATCCTGTGAGTCTGTAGGATCCTGTGAGTGTGTAGGGTCCTGTGAGTGTGTAGGGTCCTGTGAGTGTGTAGGGTCCTGTGAGTGTGAAGGGTCCTATGAGTGTGTAGGGTCCTGTGAGTGTGCAGGGTCCTGTGAGTGTGTAGGGTCCTTTGAGTGTGTAGGGTCCTGTGAGTGTGTAGGGTCCTGTGAGTGTGTAGGATCCTGTGAGTGTGTAGGATCCTGTGAGTGTGTAGGGTCCTGTGAGTGTGTAGGGTCCTGTGAGTGTGTAGGGTCCTGTGAGTGTGTAGGGTCCTGTGAGTGTGTAGGATCCTGTGAGTCTGTAGGATCCTGTGAGTGTGTAGGGTCCTGTGAGTGTGTAGGATCCTGTGAGTGTCTATGTCGACAATGCAAAAATAAAAAATTCAAGGCCAAGAACGATACAAGGTCAACTCAGATAGTCCATGTAGCTATTTTGTTAGCTATTTATCAGTCTTATGAAGCTGTTGGTGCCAGACTTGATGCACCGGTAACACTTGCCGTGTGGAAGCAGAGAGAATAGTCTATGGCTTGGGTGCTTGGAGTCTAACAATTTTCCAGGCCTTCCTTCCACACCACCTGACATGGCAGGGAACTCGGCCCCAGTGATGTACTGGGCTGTCCGCAACCAACCTCTGTAGCGCCATGCGATCGAAGGTGGTGCTATTGCCATACCAGGCAGTGATGTAGCCAGTCAAGATGCTTTCAATGGTACAACTGTAGAACTTTTTGAGGATTTGAGGGCCCATGCCAAACTTTTCAACTTCCTGAGGGTTTCCTGTAGTCCACGATCAGCTCCTCGGTCTTACTGACGTTAAAGGAGAGGTTGCTGCTCTGGCACCACACTGCCAGGACACTGACCTCCTCCCTGTAGGCTTTTTTTTTTTGTTTTTTTTGTGGACTTATAAATTATATGTACAGTATGTCCATTGATTCTTCATTATAACACCAAGGTGGCATAGCAGTTCAGACGTCTTTTGTCCTCGTCTTGTCGTGTCCTGTATATATATATATTTACAACTTTTTCACATACATTTTATTTTTATTTTCCATCAACTCATCTTCAAAACACTCTCCTGCAACCCGCCTCACCAATGTATATTTATAAAAAAGTATTATTTACCTCAGATCTGTAATCCTCCAAGAAGCTAGCCAGAAACTCCAAGAAGCTAGCCTGAAACTAGCCAGAAGCTAATCCAGAAGCTAGTTCAGAAGCTAGTTAGCTCCTTTACTGGCAAATCGTTAGTATTCAGCTAACCACGGTTTGTGGTCATCAGCTATCCTTTAGCTCGAAAATCTATCGCCAGTTCTGTACGGCGCAGCAAGGCTCGGAACGGAACATACCGGACCAATTTTTCTCTCCATGTCCCTGGATTTCGACTGCTCTCTGGACATTCATACCCGGATCTCACAGCTAGCTAGCTGCTATCCGTGTGACTATCGGCCTTCGTCGATTCCGGAGCAAACATCAATTATTCCGGAGCTAGCAAGCTCCGTCAATCACTCCTGAGTTCCATCAATCACACCTGGGCTGCAGTCACCTATCCGGACCCGTTTTACTGCCTTCGCGGAGCCCCACCGGGCCTTCACAACTGGACTGCCGACGTTATCTACCCGAAGGAGTTATTCGGCTGGCTACTCCGTCGCGACGTTACCTGAACGCCCATCTGCGGCCTGCTAACCGTTAGCTGTCTTACCGGCTGCTATCTGAATAGACAATCGGACAATTTTTTTTGTTTTGTTATTATTATTATTATGTTTTCTTCTTGGGCCTCTATAACTATATCTATTGTTTTTATTTTTGTTGTTGTTGTGTGATTTGGATTAATCCCCTCTACCACACGGAACCCCACTAATCTACTGACGGAACGCAAGAGGTGGCTAACAACAGACCTCCATCCTATGCTAGCTTGCTACCGATGCCCTGGCTAGCTGTCTAAATCACCAACCAACCTCTCCACTCACCGGACCCTTTTGATCACTCGACTAAGCATGCCTCTCCTTAATGTCAATATGTCTTGTCCATTGCTGTTCTGGTTAGTGTTTATTGGCTTATTTCACTGTAGAGCCTCTAGTCCTGCTCACTATACCTTATCCAACCTATTAGTTCCACCACCCACACATGCAATGACATCTCCTGGTTTCAACGATGTTTCTAGAGACAATATCTCTCTCTTCATCACTCAATACCTAGGTTTACCTCCACTGTATTCACATCCTACCATACATTTGTCTGTACATTAGACCTTGATGCTATTTTATCGCCCCCAGAAACCTCCTTTTACTCTATGTTCCAGACGTTCTAGACGACCAATTCTCATAGCTTTTAGCCGTACCCTTATTCTACTCCTCCTATGTTCCTCTGGCGATGTAGAGGTGAATCCAGGCCCTGCAGTGCCTAGCTCCACTCCTATTCCCCAGGCACTCTCTTTTGACGACTTCTGTAACCGTAATAGCCTTGGTTTCATGCATGTTAACATTAGAAGCCTCCTCCCTAAATTTGTTCTATTCACTGCTTTAGCACACTCTGCCAACCCGGATGTTCTAGCTGTGTCTGAATCCTGGCTTAGGAAGACCACCAAAAATTCAGACATTTTAATTCCAAACTACAACATTTTCAGACAAGATAGAACTGCCAAAGGGGGCGGTGTTGCAATCTACTGCAAAGATAGCCTGCAGAGTTCTGTCCTACTATCCAGGTCTGTACCCAAACAATTTGAACTTCTACTTTTAAAAATCCACCTCTCTAAAAACAAGTCTCTCACCGTTGCCGCCTGCTATAGACCACCCTCTGCCCCCAGCTGTGCTCTGGACACCATATGTGAACTGATTGCCCCCCATCTATCTTCAGAGTTCGTGCTGCTAGGCGACCTAAACTGGAACATGCTTAACACCCCAGCCATCCTACAATCTAAACTTGATGCCCTCAATCTCACACAAATTATCAATGAACCTGCCAGGTACCTCCCCAAAACCTTAAACACGGGCACCCTCATAGATATCATCCTATCCAACTTCCCCTCTAAATACACCTCTGCTGTCTTCAACCAAGATCTCAGCGATCACTGCCTCATTGCCTGCATCCGTAATGGGTCAGCGGTCAAACGACCTCCACTCATCACTGTAAAACGCTCCCTGAAACACTTCTGCGAGCAGGCCTTTCTAATCGACCTGGCCGGGGTATCCTGGAAGGATATTGATCTCATCCCGTCAGTAGAGGATGCCTGGATATTTTTTTTTAAATGCCTTCCTAACCATCTTAAATAAACATGCCCCATTCAAGAAATGTAGAACCAGGAACAGATATAGCCCTTGGTTCTCCCCAGACCTGACTGCCCTTAACCAACACAAAAACATCCTATGGCGTTCTGCATTAGCATCGAACAGCCCCCGTGATATGCAGCTGTTCAGGGAAGCTAGAAACCATTATACACAGGCAGTTAGAAAAGCCAAGGCTAGCTTTTTCAAGCAGAAATTTGCTTCCTGCAACACTAACTCAAAAAAGTTCTGGGACACTGTAAAGTCCATGGAGAATAAGAACACCTCCTCCCAGCTGCCCACTGCACTGAAGATAGGAAACACTGTCACCACTGATAAATCCACCATAATTGAGAATTTCAATAAGCATTTTTCTACGGCTGGCCATGCTTTCCACCTGGCTACTCCTACCCCGGACAACAGCACTGCACCCCCAACAGCAACTCGCCCAAGCCTTCCCCATTTCTCCTTCTCCCAAATCCATTCAGCTGATGTTCTGAAAGAGCTGCAAAATCTGGACCCCTACAAATCAGCCGGGCTAGACAATCTGGACCCTTTCTTTCTAAAATTATCTGCCGAAATTGTTGCCACCCCTATTACTAGCCTGTTCAACCTCTCTTTCGTGTCGTCTGAGATTCCCAAAGATTGGAAAGCAGCTGTGGTCATCCCCCTCTTCAAAGGGGGGGACACTCTTGACCCAAACTGCTACAGACCTATATCTATCCTACCGTGCCTTTCTAAGGTCTTCGAAAGCCAAGTCAACAAACAGATTACCGACCATTTCGAATCTCACCATACCTTCTCTGCTATGCAATCTGGTTTCAGAGCTGGTCATGGGTGCACCTCAGCCACGCTCAAGGTCCTAAACGATATCTTAACCGCCATCGATAAGAAACATTACTGTGCAGCCGTATTCATTGATCTGGCCAAGGCTTTCGACTCTGTCAATCACCATATCCTCATCGGCAGACTCGACAGCCTTGGTTTCTCAAATGATTGCCTTGCCTGGTTCACCAACTACTTCTCTGATAGAGTTCAGTGTGTCAAATCGGAGGGTCTGCTGTCCGGACCTCTGGCAGTCTCTATGGGGGTGCCACAGGGTTCAATTCTTGGACCGACTCTCTTCTCTGTATACATCAATGAGGTCGCTCTTGCTGCTGGTGAGTCCCTGATCCACCTCTACGCAGACGACACCATTCTGTATACTTCCGGCCCTTCTTTGGACAGTGTGTTAACAACCCTCCAGGCAAGCTTCAATGCCATACAACTCTCCTTCCGTGGCCTCCAATTGCTCTTAAATACAAGTAAAACTAAATGCATGCTCTTCAACCGATCGCTACCTGCACCTACCCGCCTGTCCAACATCACTACTCTGGACGGCTCTGACTTAGAATACGTGGACAACTACAAATACTTAGGTGTCTGGTTAGACTGTAAACTCTCCTTCCAGACCCATATCAAACATCTCCAATCCAAAGTTAAATCTAGAATTGGCTTCCTATTTCGCAACAAAGCATCCTTCACTCATGCTGCCAAACATACCCTTGTAAAACTGACCATCCTACCAATCCTCGACTTTGGCGATGTCATTTACAAAATAGCCTCCAATACCCTACTCAACAAATTGGATGCAGTCTATCACAGTGCAATCCGTTTTATCACCAAAGCCCCATATACTACCCACCATTGCGACCTGTACGCTCTCGTTGGCTGGCCCTCGCTTCATACTCGTCGCCAAACCCACTGGCTCCATGTCATCTACAAGACCCTGCTAGGTAAAGTCCCCCCTTATCTCAGCTCGCTGGTCACCATAGCATCTCCCACCTGTAGCACACGCTCCAGCAGGTATATCTCTCTAGTCACCCCCAAAACCAATTCTTTCTTTGGCCGCCTCTCCTTCCAGTTCTCTGCTGCCAATGACTGGAACGAACTACAAAAATCTCTGAAACTGGAAACACTTATCTCCCTCACTAGCTTTAAGCACCAACTGTCAGAGCAGCTCACAGATTACTGCACCTGTACATAGCCCACCTATAATTTAGCCCAAACAACTACCTCTTTCCCAACTGTATTTAATTTTAATTAATTTATTTATTTTGCTCCTTTGCACCCCATTATTTTTATTTCTACTTTGCACATTCTTCCATTGCAAAACTACCATTCCAGTGTTTTACTTGCTATATTGTATTTACTTTGCCATCATGGCCTTTTTTGCCTTTACCTCCCTTCTCACCTCATTTGCTCACATTGTATATAGACCTGTTTATACTGCATTATTGACTGTATGTTTGTTTTTACTCCATGTGTAACTCTGTGTCGTTTTATCTGTCGAACTGCTTTGCTTTATCTTGGCCAGGTCGCAATTGTAAATGAGAACTTGTTCTCAACTTGCCTACCTGGTTAAATAAAGGTAAAATATGTTTTTTTTTTAAATTCACACAACAAAACATATATTTTATAGCACACAAGGAGGCACCCTCCTGCAATGTCTCCAGTGGCAAAAACCCTTGAGTTTTGAATTTCACATTACACCTTTGGTACATAGGTTGAACTACGAGAGGACTTCTGGTGCTAGCCTTGACCTTGGTAGCACAGCGTTTGTCACTGAAACTTGTGGGCTTTAAGCTGAATCCTCTCCAGTCAGTTGAGGCCCTGTCTCCTCATGTAGTATTCATGAGCTACAGATGGCATTGTCTGTAATTATAGGTTTTTACCATTGAGACAAAAATTAGCATCCCTCACTATTGGTAGTTGTTGACTGCCGGGACAGTTGCTATCAGGAGTCATCACCTCACCCAATTGACCTACGTCAGTACGCTAATCTCTGATTGATGTTTTGGTAATGCCATTCGAAGAGGCTGATAGTCGAGCTGGGGAGATACCAGGTGGGGTCCAGTGCAGTGATTGGGTGTGGGAGGGAGAAGGGCGTAATGGGTTCCCAGGGGGATGGTGGCAGGGGACTCTTGAGGGTAGTAATGGAGGGGGATGGGGTGTCACAGCTGTTTGGCTTTTGTCCCTCAGTGCCTCGTTGGATCATTTATCTGGGGGCAATTGTCGTCCATTTTGAAATCTGGGCTGTGATTAACGTACCCTTAAGTGGTATCTCTAATAGCATGCTGCTTTTTTTTGCATTGCTATAAGCATTGTGTGTTAGAAGTCTTTTGAGTTAATTAGCCATTATCTGCTTGAGTGCAGTGTGCATTAAGGGTACACTTATATGTTCGTGTGTCCATATGAACAGTAGTCTTCAGGATTAGTGAAAAAGGTTTCCTCCACACTGTTTAACAGGAAACCAGTGTTGTCTTAGTCTTGCTATGCACATCACAATCCAAAATCATCTCTAATTTTAAACTGTAGGTCTATGGTGTGTGTGTGTGTGTGTGTGTGTGTGTGTGTGTGTGTGTGTGTGTGTGTGTGTGTGTGTGTGTGTGTGTGTGTGTGTGTGTGTGTGTGTGTGTGTGTGTGTGTGTGTGTGTGTGTGTGTGTGTGTGCGTGCGTGCGTGCGTGCGTGCGTGCGTGCGTGCGTGCGTGCGTGCGTGCGTGCGTGCGTGCGTGCGTGCGTGCGTGCGTGCGTGCGTGCGTGCGTGCGTGCGTGCGTATCTCTTGATACTGAAATAGGGATTGTGTGATGTCCTCGTGGGAAGTGTGAAGAGAGACGCTGTGACACAACGGAAGCCAATACGGCACGCTTTACCGCTTGAGCGATGCATTCCCATTACAACCTAGACGTTCAATATAAGGCGTAAAGAGGCCCTTGCTCCTAAAATAGTACCAAAGGGAAGGGCAGTGGAGCTGGATTGTGACATATGTGTATACGTGTTTGTTGTGTCAGACGTGCATAGACAAAATTATCACTCAATATTTCAGAGGTAAAACACTGAACATCAATTGTTTTGAGGTGGAAGAAAAGACAATAGTTAATTGTAAAAGGATTGGCTTGAATGTTGTTTTCATAAAATACATTTGCATGTATGTAGAACTTTTGGAGGACATTTAGACGTTTAGACAGGCAGCCCAATTCTGATATTTTTCCCACTAAATTGGTGTTTTGACCAATCACATCAGATCTTTTCACGTCAGATCTTTTTCAGAGCTGATCTGATTGGTTGAAAGAATTTGATGAAGCCCTTTTTACATTAGCAGTTGTTACACAGGGCTTTACAGATACCCAGTCTGAAACCCCAAAGAGCAAGCGATGCAGAAGCACAATGCAGAGAAATATTGTGAGGTCTGGGATCCACTCGCCAACCACAAAATGGGACAAACACCAAAAATATCCTCCCTGTACAACGTAAAACACCAAATAATGCATGCAGAGCAGAATTAAGCCGATACCCACTAATGATCAAAATCCAGAAAAGAGCCGTTCAATTCTACGACCACCTAAAAGGAACCCAAACCTTCCATAACAAAGCCATTACCTACAGAGAGATGAGCCTGGAGAAGAGTCCCCTAAGCAAGCTGTTCAAAAACACAAACAGACCCCACAGAGCCCCAGGACAGCAACACAATTAGACCCAACCAAATCATGAGAAAACAAAAAGATAATTACTTGACACATTGGAAGGAATAAACAAAAAAACTGAGCCAACTAGAATGCTATTTGGCTCTAAACAGAGAGTACACAGTGGCAGAGTACCTGACCACTGTGACTGAGCCAAACTTAAGGAAAGCTTTGTCTATGTACAGACTCAGTGAGCATAGAATTGCTAATGAGTCAGACCTGGCTCTCAAGAGAAGGCAGACTATGTGCACACTGCCCACAAAATGAGGTGGAAACCGAGCTGCACTTCCTAACCTCCTGCCAAATGTATGACCATATTAGAGACATGTATTTCCCTCAGATTACACAGATCCGCAAAGGATTCGAAAAACAAACCCAATTTTGATAAACTCTCATATCTACTGGGTGAAATACAACAGTGTGCCATCACAGCAGCAATATTTGTGAACTGTTGCCACAAGAAAAGGTCAACCAGTGAAGAACAAACACCATTGTGAATACAACTCATATTTATGTTTATTTATTTTCCCTTTTGTACTTTAACTATTTGCAGATCGTTACAACACTGTATATAGACATAATATGACATTTGAAATGTTGACTGTAAAATGTATTGTTTATTTCACTTTTGTTTATAACATATTTCACTTGCTTTGGCAATGTTAACATATGTTTCCCATGCCAATAAAGCCCTTGAATTGAAAAGCCAGAGAGAGAGAGAGAAAGAGAGAGAGACACAGAGAGAGAGAGAGAGAGACAGAGGGAGAGATAGACAGATTGAGAGAGAGAGAGAGAGAGAGAGAGAGAGAGAGAGAGAGAGAGACAGAGGGAGAGATAGACAGATTGAGAGAGAGAGAGACAGAGAGAGAAAGACAGAGAGAGAGAAAGACACAGAGAGAGATAGACAGATTGAGAGAGAGAGAGAGAGAGAGAGAGAGAGAGAGAGAGAGAGAGAGAGACAGACAGAGAGAGAAAGACAGAGAGAGTGAAAGACACATAGAGAGATAGACAGATTGAGAGAGAGAGAGAGAGACAGAGAGAGAAAGACAGAGAGAGATAGACAGATTGAGAGAGAGAGAGAGACAGAGAGACAGAGAGAGATAGACAGATTGAGAGAGAGAGAGAGAGAGAGAGAGAGAGAGAGAGAGCGAGAGAGACAGAGAGAGAAAGACAGAGAGAGAGAAAGACAGAGAGAGATAGACAGATTGAGAGAGAGAGAGAGAGTCACGATTTGGTAAATGCCTGGCAGCTACAGCAGATCAAAACAGCAGGTCTGGGACAAAGTAACACATCCGGTGAAACAGATCAGGGTTCCATCGCCGCAAGGAGAACTGCATCGGCAGCACGACTGGATAGACTGGGGATTGTTGATGTATTTGGATTTCAAAATGTAGGTTTATTTAACGTCACATCATTTTAAAATAGAAATGATTGTCAGAATATGGCCCAGTAATCGCCTGGACATATGTTGAGTTGACAAATACAAGGTCTCTAGTTTGGAACCCAGCTGCTATCCCCCAGATTTGCTACAGTTTGAAGGAAGAATATCAAACCAGGACAAACCATCTATACCTGAACCTCAGGTGTTGAGCCTCCATCTCTCCCTCAGACAACAAACCCCAGGGTAAGAGAGGTGGTAACCGAAGGGTTACACTGCCCCCTATGGGTTAAGACAAGCACAAACACAGCAGTGAGGTCAGGCTTCGATACACATCGATTAACATAAACTTCACACAAACAAACCTAGGCAATGACTAAATACTGTATAAAGCAACCCAACCAAAAAACAGTTCACTTGTGAAAGTAATTAGGCCAGAAACCAACCTTCACCATAACAGTCAAAACTGGAATCAGAGAACTGGATGAAAATTTGTTTCTGCATAATTGTACATGCACACAGATGCAGGACCTTAATTTGATCCCCCTGTTGCAGGAGAACTTTCCTGCAATGGAAAGGAAATGTTAAACCTGTAGTGCATATCCACTTTGATATTTCAACCCCTACAAAAATGTCCATGAAATATAATTAAGAAATATAATCCACATAATAATTCACATTTCTTGTAGCTGCAGGATTATTTTCCTGCTGTAGCAAAGTGGCTCAAATTAAGATCCTACATCTGTACACAGAGAGGGGATCGTTTCTCTGGATGCTTACGTTAAGTTGGTAGGCATAAATCAAAGGAGTCTGACCTGTCAGCACAGCAGTGTATTCAACTGGCCTCTGGTTGTCTGATGCAGCAGCTGTGCCTTGCAGCTGCCCACGTATCGTCTGGATACCATTACAGAGAATATCAGGTTTAGCCAGTGTGCCTAATATGCAGGAGGCTCATATGTATTCCTCATTCCATCTTCAGCTCCATAAAACTGGCTGAATGGGGCGTAGTTTGGCGATTTAGTAGAATGAGTGTGTATTTGTGTAAGCGTATTCGAGTGCATAGGTGTGATTGAGTGTGTGTGTGTGTACAGTAGTGACCAGGCACGTGTGAGTTGAGTTGTGTGTCAAAGCATCAACTAAAACAGATGTTTTTCTTCCCTCTGGACAGGCTGTTTTGTGTGTTTCTGACTTGCATTGAGAAAGAGGGATGAGGCCTCCTGATCCCTTCAGACCCACTTCATTGAAGAGGCCTGCTCCTCTGAGAGGTCTGCTAGGGTCAAAGGGTCAAGCTGTTGTTCCCCTGTTTTAGAAACAACAATCAGCCAACGGTGCTTAGGTTTATGTAGTAACTAGCGGTATTTACAGTGCGTGTGCATTTATGAATGTGGGAATGTAATACAAGCTAATGTCTGAAAATGCTTTGGGCAATACTGGTGTGTGTGTCTGTGTGCACGTGTGTGTGTGTGTGTGTGTGTGTGTGTGTGTGTGTGTGTGTGTGTGTGTGTGTGTGTGTGTGTGTGTGTGTGCAAGTGTGCTACAGCCTCTGTTACTCAACCAGATGTGGCTGATCTGAATATGGAAAGGCAATCATATTTTAGCAGCACGGATTCCAATGAGCCAGTGCTGACTGACACAAGTCATACCAAAATAAAGATTGGAACATAATAGGTGATTTAATAGCCTTAAAAATTGGCATCTATAAACTTAAAATGTCCTTTGATGTGTAGTGCCAAATGAGAATCTAAGGTAATTAATGAATAAATGAATCTACATTCATTTTTTTCATGTTTCAAAATATATCTCCCCAATTTCGTGATATCCAATTGTTAGTAGTTACTATCTTGTCTCATCGCTACAACTCCTGTACGGGCTCGGGAGAGACAAAGGTTGAAAGCCATGCGTCCTCCGAAACACAACCCAACCAAGCCGCACTGCTTCTTAACACAGCTCGCATCCAACCCGGAAGCCAGCCATACCAATGTGTCGGAGGAAACACCTTGCACCTAGCGACCTGGTCAGTGTGCACTGCGCCCGGCCCGCCACAGGAGTCGCTAGTGCGCAATGAGACAAGGATAACCATACCGGCCAAACCCTCCCTAACCCGGATGACGCTAGGCCAATTGTGCATCGCCCCATGGACCTCCTGGTCGCGGCCGGCTGCGACAGAGCCTGGGCTCGAACCCAGAGTCTCTGGTGGCACAGCTAGCACTGTGAATCTACATTTTAATAAATGTAACTGAAATAAAATTTTAAGTGAAATATAGAAAACCTTATGTTAGGTTGTTAATCGCTACTGGTGGGATGCTATTAGAGCACTCACACTCACCTCAGACAGTCCAAAGGGATCAAATAAAATAACAAATTATACAAATATGATGGTAACAACAGAACAAAATTACATCAAATAAATACATTTGGACTGGATAAATGAGAACCTGGGATGACCCACATAACCTTTCGTGTCAAAATTCTTTTTCAAGCCTGAGCAGCAAACACCAGCTGCTTTGACATCAGAAGTGGTAGCCATTGGTTACAGTACCGACCGTATCGCCATCTAGTGGGACAGTAAAGACAGTGCTACATGTGCTTCAATCTGGATTCAGTTTCATTTGTTTTTAAACATGGAACTCACTCCACCGTTTTCAACATGGTTTAATAGTATTGTATTTCACTTACTGTGATGCATTAGGGGAAATATTAAATTACACTGAACACAAATATGAACACAACATGTAAAGTGCTGGTCCCATATTTCATGACCTGAAATAAAAGATCCCAGAAATGTTCCATACGCACAAAAAGCTTATTTCTCTCAAATTTTGTGCACACATTTGTTTACATCACTATTAGTGAGCATTTCTCCTTTGCCAAGATAATCCATCCACCTGACAGGTGTGGCATATCAAGAAGTTGATTAAACAGCGTGATCATTACTCAAGTGCACCTTGTGCTGGGGAAAAATTAAAAGGCCACTCTAAAATGTGCAGTTTTGGCACACAACATAATGACACAGATGTCTCAAGTTTTGAGCGAGTGTGCAATTGGCATGCTGACTGCAGGAATGTCCACCAGAGCCGTTGCCAGATAATTGAATGTTAATTTCTCCACCAAAAGCTGCCTCCAACATAATTTTATAGAATTTGGCAGTACGTCCAACCAGTCTCACAACCACAGACCACGTGTAACCACGCCAGCCCGGGACCTCTACATCCGGCTTCTTCACCTGCGGGATCTTCTGAGACCAGCCACCCATACAGCGGATGAAACTGAGGAGTATTTATTTCTGTAATAAACCCTTTTTTGGGGAAAAACTCATTCTGTTTGGCTGGGCCTGACTCCCCAGTGGGTGGGCCTATGCCTTCCCAGGCCCACCCATGGCTGTGCCCCTGCCCAGTCATGTGAAATCCATAGATTAGGGCGTAATGCATTTATTTAAATGGACTGATTTCCTTATATGAACTGTAACTCAGTAAAATTGTTGAAATTGTTGCATGTTGCGTTTATATTTTTGTTCAGTATAAATATACTGTTACTGAAATGTATGTGAGACCATGCTAAAGTTGGTTTGATGTTGGATAGCCTATCTCTGGGGCTAGTGAGGGGCCGTCAATAAATTACACTGTAAGGTTCGGTGTTTATTTTCTTAGTCAACCTTGTGTTCTGTTTCGTTGTGTTCTTGAACGTAGCCCTGTTTCTTTGTGTTCTTGAACGTAGCCCTGTCTTTCATTTTCGTTCAATGATTTCACCTGTGTTAGTTACTCATCTGGTCTCATCAGCTCCTTATTTAGTTCAGTTCATTCTGTTTGTGCCTTTGTGAGGTATTGTTCATTTTGACTCTAGTAAGCCTTTTCCTAGCTTGTTTGTGAGAACCAGTTATAGCCTTCAGTCCTAGTTTTGATTCACCTGCCTGTTTTGCCTACCTGTGTATAACCATTGCCTGCCTGTGACCACGATTTCTGCCTTCTGCCAAGGCGTAATAAACACCTGCAGCGCTCTGCGCGTGAATCTATACCTTTTTCTCCCTGATTATTATTATTATTCATTCATTCATTCATATATATCAATGATGTTGCTCTTGCTGCGGGCGATTCCCTGATCCACCTCTACGCAGACGACACCATTCTATGTACTTCCGGCCCGTCCTTGGACACTGTGCTATCTAACCTCCAAACGAGCTTCAATGCCATACAACACTCCTTCCATGGCCTCCAACTGCTCTTAAACGCTAATAAAACCAAATGCATGCTTTTCAACCGTTCGCTGCCTGCACCCGCACGCCTGACCAGCATCACCACCCTGGATGGTTCCGACCTTGAATATGTGGACATCTATAAGTACCTAGGTATCTGGCTAGACTGTAAACTCTCCTTCCAGACTCATATCAAACATCTCCAATCTAAAATCAAATCAAGAGTCGGCTTTCTATTCCGCAACAAAGCCTCCTTCACTCACGCCGCCAAACTTACCCTAGTAAAACTGACTATCCTACCGATCCTCGACTTCGGCGATGTCATCTACAAAATTGCTTCCAACACTCTACTCAGCAAACTGGATGCAGTTTATCACAGTGCCATCCGTTTTGTCACTAAAGCACCACTGCGACTTGTATGCTCTAGTCGGCTGGCCCTCGCTACATATTCGTCGCCAGACCCACTGGCTCCAGGTCATCTACAAGTCCATGCTGGGTAAAGCTCCGCCTTATCTCAGTTCACTGGTCACGATGGCAACACCCATCCGTAGCACGCGCTCCAGCAGGTGTATCTCACTGGTCATCCCTAAAGCCAACACCTCATTTGGCCGCCTTTCGTTCCAGTTCTCTCCTGCCTGTGACTGGAACGAATTGCAAAAATCGCTGAAGTTGGAGACTTTTATCTCCCTCACCAACTTCAAACATCTGCTATCTGAGCAGCTAACCGATCGCTGCAGCTGTACATAGTCTATCGGTAAATAGCTCACCCATTTTTACCTACCTCATCCCCATACTGTTTTTATTTATTTACTTTTCTGCTCTTTTGCACACCAATATCTCTACCTGTACATGACCATCTGATCATTTATCACTCCAGTGTTAATCTGCAAAATTGTAATCATTCGCCTACCTCCTCATGCCTTTTGCACACTGTGTTATTGACTTGTTCATTGTTTACTCCATGTGTAACTCTGTGTTGTCTGTTCACACTGCTATGCTTTATCTTGGCCAGGTCGCAGTTGCAAATGAGAACTTGTTCTCAACTAGCCTACCTGGTTAAATAAAGGTGAAATAAAATAAAATAAAAAATAAACATGCACAATGTATATTGTGTATTGTCATTAAATGCTTTCAATATTTGTACGTGAATTTCTACAATTTATAGTTGATTTGAGGTTAAGTCATTGAAATTTGGAGCTATGGACATTGAAAAAATATTGTCCCATGTACATTGTGTAATGTACTGATCGTCCCTAACTAGCCCAAAAGAGATATTGAATGTCAAACCAAATTGATCATGGGCATTACAACCAGGTCTCATGCAGCTTCACTCAGAATGGATGATTAAGTGGATGCTGCCAGCTGTGGACATGTGGTTTGAAATAAACCCAACACGAGGAAAACTGTTACCCTTCATTCTGTGACATACCATTTTCTTCTGTCATCTCTCAAATCCTATTTACACTTTGTAGTCGATTTTGATACTGGAATATACTGTATGTTGCTGACTTATAATCGATGTCACATAGGCCGTTTTCAAGACGAGAAGTTGCTTTTCAGGAACAATCACTCTAAGTTCTGTGGGTTTGGTTATTGACAGAGGAAAATCTGAGATGTTTCTTACTGTTAGCAGGAAACAGCAATTCACCCCCCGCATATGCAGATCAAATCAAATTGGTCACAAACACATGGTTAGCAGATGTTAATGCGAGTGTAGTGAAATGCTTGTGCTTCTAGTTCTGGCCGTGCAGTAATATCTAACAAGTAATCAAGCAATTTCACAACAACTACCTCATACACCCAAATGTAAAGGGATGAATGAGAATATGTACATATAAATATATGGATGAGCGATGGCGTGCGGAATAGGCTAGATGGTGTAGAATACAGTATATACATATGAGATGAGTAACGTAGGATATGTAAACATTATTAAAGTGGCGTTATTTAAAGTGATATCTTTATTAAGTCTGTTTATTTAATTGGCCAGAGATTTGAGTCTGTATGTTGGCAGCAGCCTCTCTAAGTTAGTGATGGCTGTTTAACAGTCTGATGGCCTTGAGATAGAAGTTGTTTTTCAGTCTCTTGGTCCCAGCTTTGATGCACCTGTACTGACCTTACCTTCTGGATGATAGTGGAGTGAACAGGCAGTGGCTCGGGTGGTTGTTGTCCTTGATCTTTTTGGCCTTCCTGTGACATAGGCTTCTGTAGGTGTCCTGGAGGGCACGTAGTTTGCCCCTGGTGATGTGTTGTGCAGACCTCACTACCCTCTGGAGAGCCTTGCGGATGAGGGCGGTGCAATTGCCGTACCAAGCACTAGAGCCCATCGGGATGCTCTCGATTGTTGTGCATCTGTAAAAGGTTGTGTTTTAGATGACAAGCCGAATTTCTTCAGCCTCCTGAAGTATGTGTGGGTGGACCATTTCAGTTTGTCTGTGATGTGTACGCAGAGGAACTTAAAACATTCCACCTTCTCCACTACTGTCCCTTCGTCTCATCGTTGTTGGTAATCAAGCAGCCTACTGCTGTAGTGTTGTCTGCAAACTTGGTGATTGAGTTGGAGCATGGCCACGCATTCATGGGTGAACAGGGAGTACAGGAGAGGGCCGAGAATGCACCCTTGTGGGGCCCCAGTGTTGAGGATCAGCGAGGTGGAGATGTTGTTTCCTACCTTCACCACCTGGGGGGGCGGTCCGTCAGAAAGTCCAAGACCCAGTTGCACAGGGCGGGGTCGAGACCCAAGGTCTCGAGCTTAATGACGAGTTTGGAGGGTACTATGGTGTTAAATGCTGAGCTGTAGTCAATGAACAGCATTCTTACATAGGTATTCCTCTTGTCCAGTTGGGATAGGGAAGTGTGCAGTGTGATGGCGATTGCATCGTCAGTGGACCTATTGGGGCGATAAGCAAATTGGAGTGGGTCTAGGGTATCAGGTAGGGTGGAGGTGATATGGTCCTTAACTAGTCTCTCAAAACACTTCATGATGACAGAAGTGAGTGCAATAGGGCGATAGTCATTTAGTTCAGTTACCTTAGCTTTCTTGGGAACTGGAACAATGGTGGCCATATTGAAGCATGTGGGGACAACAGACTGGGATAGGGATTGGTTGAATATGTCCGTAAACACACCAGCCAGCTGGTTTGCGCATGCTCTGAGGACGTGGCTAGGGATGCCGTCTGGGCCGGCAGCCTTGCGAGGGTTAACACGTTTAAATGTTTTACTCACTTTGGCCACGGAGAAGGAGAGCCCACAAGCTTTGGTAGCGGGCCTTGTCCGTTGCACTGCATTGTCCTCAAAGCGTGCAAAGAAGTTGTTTAATTTGTCTGGGAGCAAGACGTTGATGTCCGCGACGGGGCTGGTTTTCTTCTTGTAATCCGTGATTGACTGTAGACTCTGCCATATACATCTCGTGTCTGAGCCGTTGACTTGCAACTACTTTGTCTCTATACTGACGCTTTGCTTGTCTGATTGCCTTGCGGAGGGAATCGCTGCATGGCACTAAGCAACCTAAGACCACTAAGCAACCTAAGACCAACCTAATACATTGTTCATGGCAGGTTCCAGTGGCCCCACCCCTGCATCTCTGACATAACCCCACCCCCTTCATGTCCAATGTCCTCTAACTACCAAGACCTTCCTCATGAATTATTCATGCCTGTGACGCCCAGCAGATGGCGTGTGTGATAGACGCTGAGCCAGCAGACTGTTCGTGAGGAACTGTAACTCATAGGCCTTACAGGTCACATTACACTCCCACTCCTCACATCTCACTGAATACCTTTTTATAAACAGAGAAACAGTTTGGATGGTTTGTGAAACATTTCTCATACATGAATTGGTGACTGCCAAAGATGTTTGGTCTAGCCAATGTAAAATATACTGAAATTCTCCCTCCTTTGGCCATTTGTTGGTAAATTGTACATAATTTGTACATAAATTGTTGCTACATGTGACATAATGTCCCTACTACTGCCTAGCAGTGAATGACATTCATGTAATTAGGTAATCATTTTCTGAAGACAAAAAACAATCAATTTATTTTAAAGCACTCTCTTTTCTGTTTATATATTGTTTTATTCAAAATCCTTCTTTTAAGATGTTTACACCACACAAAACACGTGTCACAACAGCCAAGGATGGAAAATAATCTATATTGAGTGTGTTAGGTCAGAGTTTGGCTTCTTGACCTGTGCTTTATATTAAAACAAAATGACGAAAAAAGTCATAAAAAAAACAAAAAAAAACACATGAAACATCAAACTGTTGGAACTGAAACTATTTACATATTGCCTTACAAATAATAGATTAAAGTTCCTGCTGTGTAAAATACCAGTACAATTATAAACTAACTTGCATCAACAGCAAGACAAAGATAAAAATTTACTTCGGGATGCGGTTCATTCCTACACTGAAGCGGTTTGACCTTAACTTTTTCAATATAAACATTATGGCCGTGCCCCTCTATCACCGCGACAACAACATTAATAGTCAGGTTACAGTATTTAAAGCTGTTAACAGATATGGCCTGTTGAACCAGAAGGAAATATATTGGTTTGCATCCGTTAAGGACAGATAAGGTTAAGGCCAAACCGCTAGGTTTGATTTAGAATACATATTTCCAGCACCAGTCCTGGAAAGCCACAGCTCTATGGCCCTAACAAATGTCGTGGTCGGTTTGCACATCAGTTGGAAATACAACTCCCCAGGGCTAACGCTGGTATTGAAACTGCTAGACTACTTTTCTGGATCTCCCAACCTCCCACGATTTAAAAAATTCCTAAAACAAGTCATGTACTGTGTGAGGGATCTAACACAGTCTTTGCTATGCTTACGGGAGACAGTACTTTCATTGATGGCTGGAAACGATCTGATACAAATGCATTGGGTTGGCTGGGGAGAAAGAGGAGACTGCTTGTGGCAGACAGTGATGACGGTAGAGGTCCCTAAACTTCCTGGTGCCTTTTTTTTTGTTGCCTGGTATGCCTGGCCGCCTGAGTAGTGAGGGTGGTTCTGTGTAGAGTGTTGTCCTGTAGGGGGCATTCTCTTCTCACCGTGGCCCAGAGAGGTAGATCAGACTTGGCTGGGCCATAGAGAATGATAGAGGCCTCTAGTGGCCAAAAGGCCGTATTAGCATGGGCAGCGCCATTGAAGGATTCCAACCTTTTTAATGTCGTCAACTGAGTAGGACTTCAAACTTCATTGGCTGATCCCTCCTGGAGACCATGTTGCGAGTCATCAGGAGGGATCAGCCAATCGTGAAGAAAATTGACTACTTTAAAATTGAGACTGCGCTGCCCATGCAGTCACAGATGCTATAATGGCACAGATACAAAGATGAGTCCTCTATCTCTTTGGGCTGGACTGGACTCTGGGCTGCCTGGCCTGTCATGGGTCTTGGAACGTCACTGGAGTTTTGTTGAACACGAATGTCAACGAGGGACAGCGTGGGCCACTTCTGTTGTGCGGATGGCTGGTCATTGTAGCGACAGCCCTTCTTAAATTAGCCCATAAATTAAATCCAGCCCCACCCACCCCCCTACCTCCATTAATTTTAGACTGCCTGCATATTGATGAGATTTTTGGGGTGGTAATTTAACTTAGAACGATGAACAAATTATTTGTTGATAAAATCTCCTTTTCGTATAGTATCTCATATATATATTTATATATAAAAGAAACAGCCTCTACAGTGATATCTATGGTATACAAAGAGAAACAATCTGCAAGATCACACTTTTTTGTGGTTATTGTTCTACTTGGATCTGGATCCAGAGGTTCGCAGGGGAAGGACAGGCCTAGTCGTCATCATCATCATCCTCCTCCTCCCCTTCGTCCTCAGCATCCCTCTTCCTCTTCTCCCCTTTGACTCCTGCCTTCTCCTCTGCACAGGACACAAGCCAATCAAAAAGTCAGACTTTGTCGGACTTTAAAAAAGGTGGCGACAATCACTTCTAATCAGGACCAAGTAAAACAGCAATCAAATCCAATTGGCATTTCCCTTCATTCTGAATTCGGCACCCTTATGATATTGTATCCACAGGCAATGTGGGAGTTGATACAAGATCCACCGTATGTTCCACCCACCGACAAGTCTCAAAAACACCAGAGGGGGAAAAACAAAAACACAGTACCACTAGTATACATCTTTTCAGTCACGTAACAAAGGCCACTTTGTAGACTGAATTACCATTAGCGAAACAATGTAGAGGCTAAGGAGTCCATTTTGGTTTAATGTTAATGCGGCTCTCTTACATCAAAGTCTACTTTCAAAGGATCCCCAAGGCCTCAGATCTACTACTTACGTATAATATTGTAGCTAAGTATTTCCCCTGGCATGTTATATAGGAAAGGGTTGATTTATACTCCTTGCACACACATGCAAGTGCGCTGCTTACTGATGTCATCTCACAGTAGGCACAGCTTCCCACTCAGAGTCCTGAAGGAGTAGTTCACATTCAGTGCATTTGGAAAGTTTTCAGACCTCTTGACTTTTTCCACTTTGTTGGGTTACAGCCTTATTCTAAAATGGATTAAATACATACAAATGCTCATGAATGCTCATGAATCTACACATAATAGGGACAAAGTGAAAACAGATTTTTAGACCTTTTGCAAATTGAAAAAGAATAACTAAAATATTACATTTACACAAGTATTCAGACCCTTTGCTATGAGACTCAAAATTGAGCTCAGCTCATCCTGTTTGATTCCATTGATCATCCTTGAGATGTTTCGGTCCACCTGTGGTAAATTCAATTGATTGGACATGTTTA
This sequence comes from Oncorhynchus kisutch, assembly GCF_002021735.2. NCBI lineage: Eukaryota > Metazoa > Chordata > Actinopteri > Salmoniformes > Salmonidae > Oncorhynchus > Oncorhynchus kisutch. Next base: position 31,962,729 of record NC_034190.2, on the reverse strand, counting down.
TATAAGGTCCTACAGTTGACAGTGCATGTCAGAGCAAAAATCAAGAATTGTCCATAGAGCAAAGAGACAGGACTGTGCAGTGGCACAGATCTGGGGAACATTTCTGCAGCATTGAAGGTCTCCAAGAACACAGTGGCCTCCATCATTCTTAAATGGAAGTTTGGAACCAACAAGACTCTTCCTAGAGCTGGCTTCCCGGCCAAACTGAGCAATAGGGGGAGAAGGGCCTTGGTCAAGGAGGTGACTAAGAACTCGATGGTCACTCTGACAGAGCTCCAGAGTTCCTCTGTGGATATGGGAGAACCTTCCAGAAGGACAACCATCTCTGCAGCACTCCACCAATCAGGCCTTTATGGTAGAGTGGCCAGACGGAAGACACTCCTCAGAAGGGCACATGACAGCCCGCTTGGAGTTTGCCAAAAGGCACCAAAAGACTGCCAGACTATGAGAAACAAGATTCTTTGGTCTAATGAAACCAAGATTAAACTCTTTGGCCTGAATGCCAAGAGTCACGTCTGGAGGAAACCTGGCACCATCCCCAAGGTGAAGCATGGTGGTGGCAGCGTCATACTGTGGGGATGTTTTTCAGTGGCATGGACTGGGAGACTAGTCAGGATCGAGGGAAAGATGAACGGAGCAAAGTACAGAGAGATCCTTGATGAAAACCAGCTCAAGAGTGCTCAGAACCTCAGACTGGGGTGAAGATTCCCCTTCCAACAGGACAATGACCCGAAGCACACAACCAAGACAACGCAGGAGTGACTTTGGGACAAGTCTCTGAATGTCCTTGAGTGGCCCAGCCAGAGCCCGGACTTCAACCCCATCGAACATCTCTGGAGAGACCTGAAAATAGCTGTGCAGCGACACTCTCCATCCATCCTGACAGAGCTTGAGAGGATCTGCAGAGAAAAATGGGAGAAACTCCCCAAATACGGGTGTACCAAGCTTGTAGCTTCATACCCAAGAAGACTTGAGGCTGTAATCGCTGCTTCAACAAAGTACTGAGTAAAGGGTCTGAATACTGTCATATTTCAGTTTTTTTTTTCTCTTGCAGAAATGACTAAACCTGTTTTTGCCTTGTCATTATGAGGTATTATGTGTAGATTGATGAGGTACAAAAACAACGTAATCTATTTTAGAATAAGGCTGCAATGTAACAAAATGTGGAAAAAGTCAAGTGGTCTGAATACTTTCGGAATGCACTGTATACACATGGGGACTTTAGCCGCGTTCACAAGGTAACAAACTAAATGGCCTGAACCATCTCTGGATTACTTGTACGCAACCTGCAATACCTGTAAAGCCCAAAGATTTTATCTGCCTACTGTGTAGGGAGGACTCTAACCTTGTTTTAAGTGTCGAAGCTAGACCTAGCTTGGCTCCAAAACACACAGATAAGTGACAAATGAATAGTCACACAGGGCTGAGGAATAGATCAATAGAAGTCAAACCCTCCCGAGTCAAAGAGCCAGTTATTGCCACAAATTGAGTAACAGCCAGCATGGAGCCGATGTCAATAGAGATTTTGATGATTGATTCCAACAGGAGATCTGTGACAGACAAACATATCTGCCACTTCCAGGCTAGAGTACTTGGGTTTGATTACTAGTGACAGGTCAACACAACAATTCTTGTCCTCACCTTCTTCCTCCTCCTCTGCGTAGTCGTCATCATCTTCTTCGTCCTGTGTGTGGAGGAGGAGGGGGGGGTTAAGATTCTTTAAATTAAGCGTCGACTCGAGTCGCCGGATGTAAAACATTATGACGTTTTGGATAAAACATGAGACATTTCAGTCGTCTCACCTGGATCCTTTCCTTCATCAGGTAAGAGAGCCCAACCTCTCCTCCTTCCTCCCCCTCCTCATCCTCATCTTCATCATCGTCCCCTGTGGGCCCGGCTCCATCCTCCCCCTCATCCTCGTCTATGAATGAAGAAGTATTTTGTTCAAGAAAGTTAGGCTGAAACATCACCAGCCCCACCGTGTGGTTGTGTTGTGGTAGCCATGCTCACCGTCGTCATCTGCCTCTGAGTCAGGGGCCTCGTTGTCCTCCTGGTCGAAGCCGTCCAGGTAGGTGACCTGAGGCAGCAGCTCAAAGATGCTCTCACGGTACTCCTCCAGTGTGGTGATCTCACAGTTAAACAGGTCCAGGCTCTTCAGGTTCTTCAGATTTTGCTGTGGTTTTAAGAAGCAGAGGTTAGAGCTTACCAGACAATACTTATTAACAAATTCTCTCCATGCACACGGCTGGCAAGCATAGCCACATATCTCCTTGTGAATGGCATGATTAGTTTAGAAATATATATATATTTTATAGCAATTTTTTCATCAAATGCAATTCTACAAATGTTGCCATGGGGCAGAGAGAATTTTTTGCAGTTTTAAAGAATTTCCTGCAATTCCACATATTTTGCCATGACTTATGCCACGTTAATGATATGAGTGAAAGTGACTAACAAAATCAGTAGAGGCCGCCTGGATGTCAGAGGCACAAGTAATGCGTGGGTTGACTCATAACCCGCAGTCCACGCCTTCATATCCTCGAGGCGGACGGGTTTAGGGTCATTAAATATTGTGCGGATGGCGGACGGCTGAATCAAGAGAAAACAATACCTGAAATTCATAAATTGTATCATTTATTTTACCAGGTGACTGAAAACACATTCTCAATTTACAGCAATGACCTGGGAAATAGTTACAGGGGAAACAATGGGGGATGAATGAGCCAATTGGAAACTGGGATGATTAGGTGGTGATGGTAGTATGAGTGCCAGATTGGGAATGGCCTCCATAAATGTAAGATGTTTGGAACCACCAAGACTCTTCCCAGAGCTGGCCACCCGGCCAAACAGATTAATAGGGGGAGAAGGGCTTTGGTCAGGGAGGTGACCAAGATCCCGATAGTCACTCTGACAGAGCTCCAGAGTTCCTCTGTGGAGATGGGAGAAACTTCCAAAAGGACAATCATCTCTGCAGCACTCAACCAATCAGGCCTTTATGGTAGAGTGGCCTGGCGGAAGCCACTCCTCAGTAAAAGGCACATGACAGCCCGCTTGGAGTTTGCCAAGAGGCACCTAAATTACTTTCAGACCATGAGAAACAAGATTCTCTGGTCTGATGAAACCAAGATTGAACTCTTTGGCCTGAATGCCAAGCGTCACATCTGGAGGAAACCTGGTACCATCTCTGCGGTGAACCATAGTGATGGCAGCATCATGCTGCGAGGATGTTTTTCAGTGGCTAGTTAGGATCAAGGGAAAGATGAGCGGAGCAAAGTACAGAGAGATCATTGATGAAAACTTGCTCCAGAGCGTGCCAAGGGGACAACGACCCTAAGCAAACAGCCAAGACAACGCAGGAGTGACTTCGGGACAAGTCTCTGAATATCCTTGAGTGGCGATAGCCAGAGCTCGGACTTGAACCTGGTCGAACATCCCTGGAGAGACCTGAAAAGAACTGTGAAAAGATGCTCCCCATTCAACCTTTTATTAACCAGGCAAGTCAGTTAAGATCAAATTCTTATTTTCAATGACAGCCTAGGAACAGTGGGTTAACTGCCTGTTCAGGGGCAGAACGACAGATTTGTACCTTGTCAGCTCGGGGGTTTGAACTTGCAACTTTCCTAGTCCAACGCTCTAACCACTAGGCTACCCTGCCGCCTCTGACAGAGGTTGAGAGGATCTGCATAGAAGTATGGGAGAAACTCCCCAAATACAGGTGTGCCAAACTTGTTAGCGTCATACCCAAGAAGACTTAAAGCTGTAATTGCTGCCAAAGTTGCTTAAACAAAGTACTAAGTAAAGAGTCTGAATACTTAAGTATATGTGATTTCAGTTTTTTATTTTGAATAAATTAGCAAAACAAAATGTTAAAATTGTTTTTGCTTTGTCATGTTGGGGTTGTGTGTGTAGATTGATGAAGGGAAAAAATGATTTAATCCATCTTATAATTAGGCTGTAATGTAACAAAATGTCAAAGGGTCTGAATGCACTGTATCTAACTATAGAAAAGTTGACTAACAAATAGCCTACCAAAATGTCGGAAATTATAAATAGAAACATATCTAAATCAGGCAACAACAAAATAAACTGCACCCACTGTTAAAAAATTGTTCCGTCGTCTTTGATTGTAGCCTACAGTACATTTTCTATATTAGTGGGTTAGGGTCGGGTGCAAGCCATAGATATTCACTTTATTACATATCGTCGGGCGGTTGCGGATGGGTTATTAGCAATTGCGGGTGAACAAACAGCTGACCCGCAGACCACTACTGTGCAGGTGCCGTGCATGCAGGTTGATATTCGCCCATAATTACTACGAGTTTAGATAGCTGGCTAGAATATCTTACCTATCTAAAAATGGTTAGCTGACATGGCTAATTGTGTGAATGATAAAAATTGCCGATCCACAACATTTCTAAATGGCACCTTGTCTATTCTACCTCAACAGTAAGTTGAGACCCTGACTTAATTCCAAAAGAAGCCTTAACGACCGGCCCTGAATAGACTTAACGACTCAACTAACCAGGGCCTCAACGTTGTTCAGCCCCTTGATCTTGTTGCCACTCAGGTTTAGATACGTCAGGTTGGGGCACTTCTCTGAAAGGGTCTCCAAATGACCTGAGATGTTGTTGTCACTCAGCTCCAACTGTGAGGAAAGAACACACAATTTCCTGATGAATCGTTTGAAAAAATGTTAATGCTCCACATCAAAATACTGGTCATTGGGAGTAAAGCCAGAGTTTCTTATAATTCTGCAAACTAAATGATTTTGATTGAGATAATCGATTGCTCAAAAGGATCCAGCTTCCCTAATCACCTTGCGCAGCTTGGGCAGAGAGGGTAGTTTGGCCAGGGAGATTAGTCCAACGTTGACCATGCTGAGGAATTCCAGCTCCTTGAAATCATCCGTCAGGCCCTCTACTTCACCATCACTGGTGCGGCAATTATCCACCACCAGTTCTTCCACCTGTAGGAACAGTAATCAAGATCAACTGGACACTTGACAATGAGGTGGTGCATCAAGAGATTTCATCCTGCACATGTTAATGAATGAAACCAAATTAAATGCATAGCTAGTTTGTTACATTTTTTCTTCTTCTTTGTTTGTTTGGGTTAATTCACCATGTCACTTTGTAATCTTATTACATGTTGATTGGAAAAGCTGACCCTTGACCTAAAGTCCGCTGTTTCCTGTGAGAGCACACGCCTTTTCAATTATTTTCTGCTTGAATGCTTTGTAGTGTGGACACAAGGCGGAGGACCTGTCTGAAAAACGACGTGGCTGGAGTAGCTAACTAGTTACAAGGCTTCAAAAGAGGTAACAAAATAAAAATGTGCATAAACCCTGGGTGACTGACGGTGGACGCTGTATTGAAGCCAACACAGCCATCTTGGCACTCACAAAAGAATTTGGAAGCTATAGATATGCATTTTTTTTAAACATTTATTCTATTAGACAACTTAATGCATACTTTTGAATTATATTATGTGAGCTAAACATAAAACAATTATGAAAAGATATACACTGAGTTACAGTTGATATAAGGAAATTCAATTGAAATAAATTCATTATGCTCTGGGAATACAGATTTGCATCTGTTGGTCAGATACCTTTAAAAAAAAAAAGATAGGGGCTTTGATCAGAAAACCAGTCAGTATCTAGTGTGACCACCATTTGCCTCATGCAGTGAGACACATATGCTTTGCATAGAGTTGATCAGGCTGTTGATTTGTGTTGATTCCTGAAGTCAGCATGAGAATTGCACGTAACCTCAAAACTTGAGACATCTGTGGAATTGTGTTGCGTGACAAAACAACAGATTTTAAAGTGGCCTTTTATATTAGTGTTAATGCTACAGTCACCACTAAAACAAAAATACATGTAATGGTGTCCTTGAAACATTTAATTGAAATACTGTAGAATTACATTCATTCCTATTGAGGACTGTTCCTACTGGGGAGTGCCAATATGACCGAACAGTGACATCAAAGCCTCGCAATGGCCAATACATAACATCAACAATTAAGGTTTATAGACATAATTGGTGCTAACCCATAGCAAGCCCTAGTTATCGTCTAGCAGCTCAACATTTGTTAATGACAGGTTAGCTAAGCTACAGTGGGCAAACGCACTAGCTCGCTAACAAGGTGTCTAGCTAGCTGGGGAGCAAAAAAAAGTAATCCTAATTTCCTAGTTTTTACCCATTGGGTAAACATGTTTGCTTATCATGACAGGTGGGAATATTTTGCTATTTAGTTAAGTTATTTGGACAGAAAATAGGAGACATTGAGTCTAGAAGCGATGTCAGCTAGATAGTAGTCATGCTAGCTAGTTAGCTAAAAACAATTGTGACAATGATTGTCGTGGTTGACACATTGTTAAGAAATTGAACGATAGTTTTGTACAATGTACTATGTTTATATCAGCATTTGTGGGATATTTTGGTTTTACTACGTTCAATCTTCTCGGTGTGATGGTTGGGATAATGGGACATTTCGGAGTACAACGCATTTCTCATCCCTGGATTGAGGTACGTGTCTGTGGACACTCTGCGGTGTCTTAATCTACACAGTTGCTGGTTTGAATCCATGTGCCCATGAGCAAGGTCCTGGTAAGAAGAGGGGTGGGGGCGTATGCCTTATGGCCAACGTGACATGGTGTGATGAAAGAAACATACAGGAACTCAAATCCTTCTGTTCACCTGATTTAGAATTCCTCACAGTCAAATGTAGACCGCATTATCTACCAAGAGAATTCTCTTCGATTATAATCACAGCCGTATATATCCCCCCCCAAGCAGACACATCGATGGCTCTGAACGAACTTCATTTAACTCTCTGCAAACTGGAAACGATTTATCCGGAGGCTGCATTCATTGTAGCTGGGGATTTTAACAAGGCGAATCTGAAAACAAGACTCCCTAAATTTTATCAGCATATCGATTGCGCAACCAGGGGTGGAAAGACCCTGGATCATTGTTACTCTAACTTCCGCGACGCATATAAGGCCCTGCCCCGCCCCCCTTTCGGAAAAGCTGACCACGACTCCATTTTGTTGATCCCTGCCTACAGACAGAAACTAAAACAAGAAGCTCCCACGCTGAGGTCTGTCCAACGCTGGTCCGACCAAGCTGACTCCACACTCCAAGACTGCTTCCATCACGTGGACTGGGAGATGTTTCGTATTGCGTCAGCCAACAATACGCTGATTCGGTGTGCGAGTTCATTAGAACGTGCGTTGAAGATGTCGTTCCCATAGCAACGATTAAAACATTCCCCAACCAGAAACCGTGGATTGATGGCAGCATTCGTGTGGAACTGAAGGCGCGAACCACTGCTTTTAATCAGGGCAAGGTGTCTGGTAACATGACTGAATACAAACAGTGCAGCTATTCCCTCCGCAAGGCTATCAAACAAGCTAAGCGCCAGTACAGAGACAAAGTAGAATCTCAATTCAACGGCTCAGACACAAGAGGCATGTGGCAGGGTCTACAGTCAATCACGGACTACAGGAAGAAACCCAGCCCAGTCACGGACCAGGATGTCTTGCTCCCAGGCAGACTAAACAACTTTTTTGCCCGCTTTGAGGACAATACAGTGCCACTGACACGGCCTGCAACGAAAACATGCGGTCTCTCCTTCACTGCAGCCGAAGTGAGTAAGACATTTAAACGTGTTAACCCTCGCAAGGCTGCAGGCCCAGACGGCATCCCCAGCCGCGCCCTCAGAGCATGCGCAGACCAGCTGGCCGGTGTGTTTACGGACATATTCAACCAATCCCTATACCAGTCTGCTGTTCCCACATGCTTCAAGAGGGCCACCATTGTTCCTGTTCCCAAGAAAGCTAAGGTAACTGAGCTAAACGACTACCGCCCCGTAGCACTCACATCCGTCATCATGAAGTGCTTTGAGAGACTAGTCAAGGACCATATCACCTCCACCCTACCTGACACCCTTGACCCACTCCAATTTGCTTACCGCCCAAATAGGTCCACAGACGATGCAATCTCAACCACACTGCACACTGCCCTAACCCATCTGGACAAGAGGAATACCTATGTGAGAATGCTGTTCATCGACTACAGCTCGGCATTCAACACCATAGTACCCTCCAAGCTCGTCATCAAGCTCGAGACCCTGGGTCTCGACCCCGCCCTGTGCAACTGGGTACTGGACTTCCTGACGGGCCGCCCCCAGGTGGTGAGGGTAGGCAACAACATCTCCTCCCCGCTGATCCTCAACACTGGGGCCCCACAAGGGTGCGTTCTGAGCCCTCTCCTGTACTCCCTGTTCACCCACGACTGCGTGGCCACGCACGCCTCCAACTCAATCACAACAGTGGTAGGCTTGATTACCAACAACGACGAGACGGCCTACAGGGAGGAGGTGAGGGCCCTCAGAGTGTGGTGTCAGGAAAATAACCTCACACTCAACGTCAACAAAACTAAGGAGATGATTGTGGACTTCAGGAAACAGCAGAGGGAACACCCCCCCATCCACATCGATGGAACAGTAGTGGAGAGGGTAGCAAGTTTTAAGTTCCTCGGCATACACATCACAGACAAACTGAATTGGTCCACTCACACAGACAGCATCGTGAAGAAGGCGCAGCAGCGCCTCTTCAACCTCAGGAGGCTGAAGAAATTCGGCTTGTCACCAAAAGCACTCACAAACTTCTACAGATGCACAATCGAGAGCATCCTGGCGGGCTGTATCACCGCCTGGTATGGCAACTGCACCGCCCTCAACCGTAAGGCTCTCCAGAGGGTAGTGAGGTCTGCACAACGCATCACCGGGGGCAAACTACCTGCCCTCCAGGACACCTACACCACCCGATGCTACAGGAAGGCCATAAAGATCATCAAGGACATCAACCACCCGAGCCACTGCCTGTTCACCCCGCTGTCATCCAGAAGGCGAGGTCAGTACAGGTGCATCAAAGCTGGGACCGAGAGACTGAAAAACAGCTTCTATCTCAAGGCCATCAGACTGTTAAACAGCCACCACTAACATTGAGTGGCTACTGCCAACACACTGTCAATGCCACTGACTCTACTCCAGCCACTTTAATCATGGGAATTGATGGGAAATGATGTAAATATATCACTAGCCACTTTAAACAATGCTACCTTATATAATGTTACTTACCCTACATTATTCATCTCATATGCATACGTAGATACTGTACTCTATATCATCGACTGCATCCTTATGTAATACATGTATCACTAGCCACTTTAACTATGCCACTTGGTTTACATACTCATCTCATATGTATATACTGTACTCGATATCATCTACTGTATCTTGCCTATGCTGCTCTGTACCATCACTCATTCATATATCCTTATGTACATATTCTTTATCCCCTTACATTGTGTATAAGACAGTAGTTTTTTGGGGGAATTGTTAGTTAGATTACTTGTTCGTTATTACTGCATTGTCGGAACTAGAAGCACAAGCATTTCGCTACACTCGCATTAACATCTGCTAACCATGTGTATGTGACAAATACATTTGATTTGATTTGATTTAACCCAAATTGCTCCTGTAAGTCGCTCTGGATAAATGACAAAAAAACTTTTTTTAAATTAATTGTAAGGGAGACTCAGAGTCCTGGAATGTAATTGCGTGAATGCTGTAGGCATGGATAAATGTCTACAAACGAGACTGACGGACAGCTTGTATCTCATACCTGTTTAGCTAGCTAGCTACTTTTCATTGTCGCAAGAAGTTGTGATCACCGTGACATTGACAGGCATGAAACATCAGGTGCCACAGTCTGTTCAGTAAAAAGTATTAATATTTAGTTTTAACAAGTTTAACAGGATAATTCCAAAATGTGTATTCATAAATTGAGTCCGTTTTTTGTGTACTATTTCATCCAATTGTGTACTATGTCGTCCATTTCGTATGATACGTTACGTCCTGCAATTTTAAAAAAATGTGTACAATTGGTACGATATTATATGAATCCAATTTGTACAAGATGTTACGAATGTGTTGTGCTTAAAGATCCCGGACTACATCTTTAACTTATTTGGGACTGGGGGGCAGTATTGAGTAGGTTGGATAATAAGGTGCCCAGAGTAAACTACCTGCTACTCAGGCCAAAAAGCTAGAATATGCATATAATTAGATAGACAACACTCTGAAGTTTCTAAAACTGTTTGAATGATGTCTGTGAGTATAACAGAACTCATATGGTAGGCAAAAACCTGAGAAAAAACCCAACCAGGAAGTGGGAAATCTGAGGTTTGTAGTTTTTCAAGTCATTGCCTATCGAATATACAGTGTCTATGGGGTCATATTGCACTTCCTAAGGCTTCCGCTAGACGTCAACAGTCTTTAGAACCTTGTTTCAGGCTTCTCCTGTGAAGGGGGAGGGAATGAGAGCTGTTTGAGTCTGGTGTCTGGCAGAATACCATGAGCTAAATCATGCACGCAGCCGTGAGAGGTAGCTGCGTTCCTTTTCATTTCTAAAGACAAAGGAATTGTCCAGTTGAAACATTATTGAAGATTTATGATAAAAACATCCTAAAGATTGATTCTATACATCGTTTGACATGTTTCTACGAACTGTAATATAACTTTTTGGACTTTTCGTCTGAACTTTCGCCTGGACTTGCCCGCGCCTCGTGAGTTTGGATTTGTGAACTAAATGAGCAAACAAAAAGGAGGTATTTGGACATAAATTATGGACTTTATCGAACAAAACAACAATTTATTGTGGAACTGGGATTCCTGGGAGTGCATTCCGATGAAGATCAAAGGTAAGTGAATATTTATAATGCTATTTCTGACTTTTGTGACACCTCTTCTCCTTTGGAAAATGGCTGTATGTTTTTCTGTGGCTAGGTGCTGACCTAACATTATCGCAAGGTGTGCTAAAGCCTTTTTGAAATCTGACACAGCAGTTGCATTAAGGAGAAGTTTATCTATAATTCCATGCATAACACTTGTATCTTTTATCAATGTTTATTATGAGTATTTCTGTAATTTGATGTGGCTCTCTGCACTTTCACCTGATGTTTGTTTGAGACAATGCATTTCTGAACATAACACATCAATTTCAAATCAGGTTCTTGGACATAAAGATTAACTTTATCCAACAAAACACACATTTATTGTGTAACATGAAGTCCTGTGAGTGCCATCTGATGAAGATCAAAGGTTAGTGAGTAATTTAATCGCTATTTCTGACTTTTGTGAGCCCTCTCCTTGGCTGGAAATGGCTGTATGGTTTTTTGTGACTAGGCACTGACCTAACATAATCGTTTGGTGTGCTTTCGCCGTAAAGCCTATTTGAAATCGGACACTGTGGCTGGATTTACAAGAAGTTTATCTTTAAAATGGTAGCGTCCCACATATCCCAGAGAGGTTTTAAGAGACTGATAACAAGAAACGTGTTATTGCAGTCGAGATAGGACAAGTATATCTTGCCCTTTTACACCATCTCAGATATGTTATCCCAGACTGTACTAACAAGAAGATACTAGGAAGAGAATCTCTTGCGGAGGGACCAAGTCCTCCAGCATTATAGTTAATCATCTTCCGAAAATGCACTCTCGCCTCACTTTTACTTACACCTACTTCTTGTTCTGAGGGAGAGGAACAATGCAACTAGGTGGGACGCTTTTACTGCAGAGGAGCGGGAGTGTGGTCACCTTTGTTATTAATAGCCTATTTCCTACACCACCTGATGGGCACCTTTCGCGACTGTCAAAGCTGGAATTCAACGAGATAAATTGCACACAGCAACACCCTCTCATGGAAGACCTCTGCTCTTAACTGAAACAAAAACTAGGTGACCAGTTGTCCAGTTCTACGTGGGGAGAATTTTGCAGGTTTAAAGCTTATTTCCTACAATTCCTACAATATTTCCTACAATCCTATTTCCTACAATTCGGAGCATAAGAGTAATTCTGCTTCATGTTTTCATTTTTGTCATACTGGTATCATCACAGCCCTAGTTGTTATCACCAATGCTGGCCAAATGAAAATGTGGCTTTGGTCAGAGAAGAGGAAGAGAGAGGTCCAACTCGGCAGAAAGTCTCTCCCTCCAGCAGGTGGCGTTTTTTTATTGTTTCGCCCACCAAGCATGGAGTTTGGTGGACAACGACTCCCAATGTTAGGGCGGAGAAACCTCTCCTCGATATATCTATCATCTTTGCTATGGTGTGTTCCGCTTGCGACTAGCTACCTCAGTTCTTAGTGAGTGGGGAACTATTGTGGCAAAAATCAAAATAACACCCTTCTCATTGACTTCAGTACCAAATAATACAATACAGTGACTAATAAATGATTATTGATAATAACAACACTACAAAGTTTTAAACGTGGTAGACAGGGTCTCAAATGCATTCTCAGAACCATGTTTGTTTCAGCACCCTCTTACGGTACAAAGCTCCGCTGCTACAAGGCGTTGAGATGATGTGCAATCAGTATGTAGTTTCAGTTGTGGTAGTCAGTCATTTTTTTCTATACTTGGCAGCACAGGGGCCTTGGAGAGCCTTGGAGGGCCTTTTTTGTCTATAGGCACTCCTCGGCTGGTTGTTCGGGTGTTGCACAAAATAGCACTGTACTTGTACCAAACAGGGTTGTGGTCAATTCAGAAAGTACACTGGAATTCCAATTCCCTTCAATGCTTTTCAATTAGGAAAATGTGGAATTGGAATTTGGTTTACTTTCTGAATTGACTGGAATTGAAATGAATTGACCCTAACCCTGGTACCAAGTTATATATGGCAAAGTGTTTTAACAATGTTTATTTATCACCAACAAAATGTGTATACAATGTGTATATAAATCGTACCACTAAGATTTAAATAACACGCTCCTCAAAACCAGAGATGGCATTGTCACTGTCTTAGCCTGGTTGTATCTTCAGTAATACCTCGATTGAACGAACAGTTCTGTGCGCATCATCTCGATATTGTCGTCAAGAGAGGAACATCAGTTGAGATGTAGCCTACATCCTATAAAGAAGCATCTGCACAATGGACTTCACTGCCGAATGCACAGCAGAGTTCTGTAACTATAGAAATTGTAAGAGAAATAGATTTGCCGAATGAAGGCAAGAGTCAGTGGCATGAATGAATGGGTTTTGTCCATCCTCAGACAAGCTCTGTCTCTGAGGGTTGGGGGTTTTACTGTAGCCTATCTACTAAATAGAGGCGGAGGTCTGAGCCCCGCATGCCATCTGCCATATTATTTAAAATCTGAAAAAACGCAGAGCAGGACCACAAACTCTGCTACACTTGAATGCGTGTATATATGTATGTATGTATGTATGTATGTATGTATGTATGTATGTATATATATACACACACCTTTTACAAAGAACGTCGTCGTTTCCTACAGAGGAAAAGCCTGTTGTTACATAATCACTATCACATGGAGGCGAAAGACAACTTGCTTTTCGAGTACAGTAGGCTATTTAAATGGCCGGCTGGGTGAGTCGCATAGGCTATAGGAAATTCGTTTGGAAGTAGACTTTCTATATTTGGATTTAGGCCTACTATATAATACGCATAATTTATCCATTTGCGTGTGTCTAAATTGAGATAAACCGGTTATAGCCGTCAAAATGGGCTCGTGTATAGATGCAACAAAATGACTTCCACTCCCCGCACGTCAGAAATAGGGCTCAAAAGCCTGCACTGTACAAAAAAAACACACACAAAAAAACTGCTACACTGACGCCACCGTAGTCAGTGCCTGCGCGTCTCGCTTCGAGAACGGTCAACTCGCGTGCGTGCTGGTTTTAAATTGCGTATACATTCTTGCAGGCGTTGTTCATATAACATCGAAGTATTGATGTTAACATCCAGTGGAGCTTTAAAAATACTATGGTAAAAGAAATGGTTATTAGCTAAACCCATTCGATTAGTAAAATGTCCGCTCAGAGAAACCAACCAGCTCGTTTGTGCCATTTGGTTAACCCGGTAAAACCGGTCAAAAGGCTCGTTACGCATGGAAAGCTTACGTTTTTACATTAGACTTAAATAGTTATTTGCATCGGCATCCACATGGAATAACACCAGGGAACTTTCAAGACAAACAAATAAATCGCGTCTCAAAAGTTATTTCACATTTCCACGGCAGTCGTGAATTCTCTGTATTTGGATTAGCCTGCTGTACTACAGGAGTCAACACGACGTCACCGGAGCCTTATTACGATGTTATTGGCTTTTCACAATTGAATTACTCTCACAACAATAGCATAATGTTCTTCAGAATTATGTCCGCTCCGCCACCTTGAACGTTCAATGGATCTCTGGCCGGGCGCGAGACAAGGAGGATGATATCAAAGGCAGTGTTGCAGATCTATAAAAATGTTATTAGAATCACAAAGCGACCAAAATTGCTTTGTGGATATTTGCAGTTCATCATTTTTGTACAGCAACCAACATATATTGTGATATGACGAATAATCTGAATCCCCAAAAACAAAACAAAAACTTGTAATCGGACTCGCATCCTCTCTTGTTGTCCATGTGCAGAGCCCGCTCTTCTCTGGGTTATCGGCTCGCATAGTTATCACCTCATTTTTAAGATAACTTACCTCCGCTGGTGTCCTATTCCTCAATTCTAAACTGATCCTCTTCTTCATCTCCATTATTAATAAAATATAAAACACTATGTTAACGTAAAAAAAATGCCAATCAAATTTTCTGAAACTCCAGTGCTTGGACCCACAGCTCAGCTTTCTTGGATGGCCACAATTCTCTTACTGATCCTCCATGATACTTCGCACCCAGCCCCCTCTATCAAATCCCGCCCTGTGGAGTTCTTGATAGGCCAGTCCTGTCTTCCCTAATTTTAATCGGATGATCGACACACCAATCAAACAGATCATGCCGATCAACATAAACCGCCGGAGGTGATTGGTTGTGATTGCGCGCGCAGTAGATTTAGATGGGTCAATGCGAACGTCAATATCTTCATTTAAACCGTCGGGGGTCGTCACTAGTTAGCACAGCCACAAAGTCATAATTATGGATAAACCACGCCCATTTATAAAATGTATCGTCTTAACCCTAATTTTAACCACACTGCTCACTGTAAACCTAACATTAAATTAAGGCCAAATGCCTAATTTTTGTAGCCAATTTTGACTTTGTGACTGTGTCATCTGGCGGAAACCAAGATTAGAGTGGCTTCCGATCCGACTTTTCTTTGACCTTTTATCCCCTGGACAAAAAATCCTGATGCTTCTGCACATGTGCGGTTCACGTTCTGCGCATGTGTTTAAATTCTACTTTACGTACAGGCTGTGTTCGAGAAGATCAAAACCGTAATGTATCATGGGTAAATTGTGACTGATTGATCTACAAATAATAATGAGTACTAGTTATTTATGATACAAGGTTCTTTGTAGATCAGTCAGTCGGAGGTCGCCTCTACTGTCGGCTACAAACAAGCCCATAGCCTCTGCTTAACCAGAGATCTGTAGCCTACATATGTAATGATGAGATGCTCATGTCTCCACCCTAGCAATGAGAGTCGTTGTCCCATTGCGGGAAGACAGAATAATCACAGAGAAACGCTTTGGTCTTATTTTGGACAGATTTTGGTACGAGTGAAAACTCTCGCTTCATCTCTTCCTCTCTGGCTCTACTCGTAGAGAACAGGCTACTCTGGCAATGGTGTTAATTTAATAAAGTTAGATCAAAGCTGAATCAATGGGCGCATTCGAGCAGATCACTTATGTCAAATTGGTGACCCAATGGTCACGCCTTCCAGAGTGTGTTGCATTATGGGGATAAAATTGTCCGACTTGCGACTACAAGACAACTGCATGAACTTTACAAAGAAATATGTGATCAAATGTCATTAAGTTTTGACTGCAGTCTGCTGAAAATCTCTGCAGTTGCTCTTCACCAACTTTATCATGCATCCATCTTTAAATATATATTTTATTATTAACAGCAAATCAATACAAAAAGTACATTGGGGAACACAAGTATATATAAAGAATATACAAAGGACAATTGGGATAGGTGGTACAATATTATTGTGCAGCCATCACCTGCATAGAGTACCATAGTATCAGTCATAATACCCCTAAAACCTAGCGGTCAAACAAAGAAATTGTTCCAATTGTTTTTTTCACCATTCATTTTCCCATAGGGGATTTTAGAAATACTTACAATAAGGGCTGTGTTTTGTGTAGGCTTACCCTGGTGTGACATTTTGATAACCATGTTCATCTCTTTAGGACAAGGTGACTTTTATCAAGATATTTGCCTGTATTTACCCCCTAAAAATGAAATGCTAATTAGCTGCTAATGTGGCTATCATAAAGAACTACAAATGCCATGATGATCTGGATGAAACTGCCGAATAGAGGCAAAGGTAAGAATCTCTGGATTAACTATCCAATGTTAGTCATTCATAAATTGGCTACATAAAAAAATATATAATTTCTTTGAACTGTCTTGTGCAAGTTTTAAACTGACAATACCTGTTAGCAAAGGTGTCAGCTAGAGATGACTACGGAATTCATAGTCTTGCATTATGTCTACTTTGACGCTAATTAGCATTTTCGGATCTGAGCGAAGATAGAGCTGAATATATTGATTAAAGTCGCTTTGGAGAGAGTGAGATGGTTATCAAAACGTAATGCCAGGGTAAGCATACATGAAACACATCCCTTGTTGTTGTTTTTTTGCATGGTTATCAAAACGTAAGCCTACACGAAACACAACCATTAAATTCCCTATGGGAAAAATGAATGGTGTAAAAACTATTGGAGTCATTTCCGTGTTTGACCGCTAGGTTTTGTGGGTATTATGACACCCCCACGGTGGGGCTCTATTGTCAACCAATCATTAGGATGTTTTTGTTTGCTCACGCAAATGTGTCCAAAGACATAACTGAAACAGGAACTAACTTCGCATGACTCATGTACACAGTGAATATGTGAATGTGATATTTGAGTCTCTCACCAATTGGTAGTACAACGTACGCAAATGTATTTATATATATTTTAAAACACTACAAAGAAAAACTGATAAACAATGGCAGCAATGCCATGTTGCACTGAGCCTTGCTGTTGGAAAACCACATCAGTGTTCGACTTTCGGCTGTCACAGATGCATCCCCCCGACTTCACTCCTGGACTTTCGTCTACTCTAGTCGTTTGCTTTTGCCTTACCAAACGAACCCACTGTCTGCAAGATCGAATCATAATAGTATTCTACATAACATAACCACATATTTGGTTCTGTTATGTAGAATACTATTATATATAACAGAACTGAATATAATAGCGTATTATTACTTTACTCTAAGACAAAAACGCTACCTCATTTCCCCCTCGTGCGGCCAAAATTCAACAGGGCGCGTCACTCGGCAAAATACACAGGTAACTAATTTACAGTTTAACACCATCTGCTCTAAAATTCGCTCACTGTACATCATTAAAAACAACACGGAAGGCTAATTCGAAACAACAATGTTCAACTCAAGAAGATCTAAATGCATATCTCCGTGAAACTGATTTAGATCGAATGGTTGGTATGCAGATGCTGCATGGACGTTTTACCGGTAAAACTTATATTATAATTCACCATTAACAGTGGGAAATGTGAGGGGAAGGAAACCACAAAAAAACATGTTTGCGTAAAGAAACGTAAGCTCAGAACCTGAAATATCTGACCCACAGCCTTAAACCAGAACTCCACCCACTCTTTGTTCTCTTTGGTGCCTTTATTCAAGAGCAACAGCCCCTGTCACCCACCATCCTTTAATTCCCTCACGTTTTATGTATCGGTCAGGAACTTGAGGTTTAAGGTCTAGAATGTAAAACATATTCTAAGGCATTTTATATACAAGGATTTGAGTTTCATAACCCCCCAATATGTTTTTAAATGTGGTGTCCAAGGCAGCCAACAGACTTGCTCTACCATTTGATATGCAAGGCAGAATATCCAGTTGAAACTGTAACAAAATGGCTGACCATGAACCACCCCAAGCATGGGGGCTTAAAGAGGACAGGCAGTAAGCCACACCATCTGTGCAATGTTGCTTTGCTCTCATAGACCAAAGTCCTTTGCACTCAGTCTTGCTTCATATCAAGAATGTGGTGTTTTAAAAGCTATGCTTGCACTCTAATCTTTCATTATTGATCAAATAGGGATGGAGACTCAAAATTACATGTCTGTTCGATGGTATTACTATAAATCTGTGTAGGCCTATTTTGTGTATTTGTCTTGGACAAATGTGTGGTCTTATGATGCAAAATTGCATGAAACATAATGTATTCCAAAACATGCACATTAGTCTCATTCTCTATTGATTTAGTATGTCACGTTATCATAAAGTATCCGCTAACCCATTGTAAAAAATAAAATAATAATGTTTATAGAATGACAAAGGATGAATGCAATGCCTCAAGGTGACCACCAGAGGGACAACCCACACTGACCTCTGAGAGGAGTGAATATCCTGAGACTCACTCACTAAACTGATTTGTTCATCAAGTTACCAGAATGGAGTTTGATATCCAACGTGGCTCTGTCGCCACAAGCGTTTATTTAAAAAAAAATGGTGTCACTTATGGATCCACAGATATTGCACACCCAGTCATGAGAAATGTAATTGTTTAAGTCATTATTACTACACTCGGGCTCCGGAGTGGTGCAGCGGTCTAAGGCACTGCATCTCAGTGCTAGAGGTGTCACTACAGACCCTGGTTCGATTCCAGGCTGTATGACAACCGACCTTGATTGGGAGTCACATAGGGCGGCACACAATTGGCCCAATCACAACTCTAGTAACTGTACAGGAGGAAGTTATCTTCCCAAAAAACAGTGTCCTGTACTATCAGTGTCCACAAGATGGCAGACAGCGCAAGGATGAAGTCAAAACCAGATAAAACTGGATATGTGTAATCACAATGCACAGACATTGCAATGCCTTGTAATCCTGGTACATGCATTTTTAATTGCAAATCGCTAGAGGGTGCAATAATGCTTCAACCAACGAGTTTATCTGCCTTGTCAACTTTGACTTTGAATAGAGGCTTAATAATGCAGTTGTAATATTCACATAATGTTTACCACAATTTAGCCGTTATTCTAGCTACTAAAACAGTGTTTTTTTTTCTCTGCCATTCCACTCATTGAGTACTTGTCAATAATCTGGATTGGTTAATATTCCAGCACTTATTAGGGTGGCTATACATGCTTTGTGACCTGAAAATATTCAGAAGTGCTAAACCTTTCAAGGTAGTAAGATGTCATAGACCTTTTGATTTATGTTCTAAAATGATCATTTCAGAAACATAACAGGTCAAGGGTCAAATTCGAGGACTCATTGCTGGGGAATTCCTTTCATGGTGGAACCCCAGTGATTCTCCTCCTTGACCCTGATAGTGGACTGTTCTCACATAGTTGCAGCGTTTCCTACAGTCCTTTGTCCGCCGGCAACGTTGGGACCTACTGCTGTTCATAGACAGTGGGGGTTGAGGTGAGATCCAACTAGAACAATGCTAAACACACACTTGTGTATTCTCATGGAAAACCTCAACAAGGGGCAGCTCCGACAATGACTCTCTTGGGTCCTCAATGGGTTGAAAATGGGATTAAAATGCATTGAGACACAAAGGAATAAGAGGCTACCACTGCATTTCCTCAACTAGAAGTCTTGTCATTGAGTTAATTGAATGTGTATGTTAAATCGCGGGAGGTTAGTGGTACCTTAATTGGGAGGAAAGGTAATGGAGTGGAATCAGTGGAATGGTATCAAACACATGGTTTCCATTCCATTTGCGCCGTTCCGGACGCTGTGAGCCGTCCTCCCCTCAGCAGCCTCCTGTGGTTAAAATATGAACGACCCTAAAACAATGTGATGGCACTTTTTAGCGTTCACACAGTTTAGGGTGTATGACTTGTCCAGAAGATTTGCGAGCTGTTGTACTGTATGTGTTGTATTTTAAAACCACAAGCTAAAATAGTTTTTTTCAGCCAAACGGCAGCCCTGCCACATTGTTGCTATAAAGCTTTGGGATTGGGCTTGACAAATGTAATCACTCTCAAATGTATAGATGGAGTATGAATGCAGGGCTGACGGTCCATGACATTAACATAAGCAGTTTAAGGATATTTCTCCAGTAAGTTTAAAAATTTACTTGTAAAAAACAATCCTCTGGACTTTTCATAACATGTAGACTTATTGTTCAACATCAAAGCATATGACCACATTCCCAAAGCTGTGAAACACGCCCCCCCTGAATGAAACTACATGTGTAGTATATGTATGCTATTTCGGTCAGCCAGATAAAAAAGTCAAATGATTTGCAAATGAAACTGATTTAAAGACTCAAACTTTAATGTAAATGCAATGCAAAACACAGCAAACAACTGGGGGGCGGAAATAAGCAAAAAGTTCAAAGAAGTTGAGGCAGGCCTATACATTTTCAAAAACATTTTGTGGTGGGACTGCTTTAACCTAAGGTGATGAATGAGAGTGCTGTCTTTTAGTTCATTAAATCAACTTCCAAGTCTTTCCTTGTGTAGCATAACCAACTGAACATGAATGACCATTGTAGTAAGTTGTAGTGTATACTGACCAGTGCATGCACAGGGTCTTTTCCTGCACCCAGGGTTCCCCGAGGCAAGAGCTTGGCTGCAATCAGGCAGTTTCTGTAGGCTTGGAACAGGCACGACTGGCTTAGACAGCTCACTAGAGTTGGTGCTACCTGGGCTGCTCAGCAGAGACCAATTTAAGAGTCTGTGCTGGAGAGATGTTAGCAGAGTTATCACCAGGCTTCAATTATCTCTAAGACTGTGACATTTGTTAGCTAGCTAGCAGTCCAGAGCATTTAGACCCAGTGTTTTTCAAGGTGTGTGTGGAAGGAGAGCAGCAGGCTGGGTTTGTCCTCGTGGTCCTGAAAGCAGAGGAAACTGCAGTTTAACAAATAGCATTGATAGCCTAATTGTTGTCCTCTTAGGCCAGCTATGGTATATAGAGCAAGAAAAAGCCTCAAGCTGACACTGGTTAATGTAATAAAATATATTTTATAACAGATTGAATTACATTTTCCATAAGAAAACAAATCTTAGAGAGGCAGTGAATGCTATGAACTTTTTGTAAAGAAATAACAACTGCAGTATCAGGTGCATTGGTGTAGAACAAACAAACACACAACCAAACAAATGTAGCTTTACTCACCATTGTAGAAACTCAGATTTTTCTGGTTTCTTTGTCTGAAAACAGTTGAATGCTCCGATGTGCAGTACTACTGCACCTGAAGATGTTTACTGACAACAGATACTTCTAGTTACATGGTTACGGTAGTTACATGGTTACGCCAGTTACATGGTTACGTTAGTTACATGGTTACGCCAGATACATGGTTACGGCAGTTACATGGTTACGCTAGTTACATGGTTACGCCAGTTACATGGTTACGCCAGTTACATGGTTACGTTAGTTACATGGTTACGCTAGTTACATAGTTACGCCAGTTACATGGTTACGCCAGTTACATGGTTACGCCAGTTACATGGTTACGCCAGTTACATGGTTACGCCAGTTATATGGCATAGAAGTCCATTCGAGGATCCAATACCTAAATAAAGTCTGCGGCTTCAGTCAGATTCTCCACCTTTATCCCCAAGTGTGCACTTGTACACTCCCCTACATGAATTCAGCCGGTCGTGCACCAGTCCAAACCTTTAAATGCATGAGGAGGAGTGACCGAGTGCCGACTTCTGGCTGAATGGTAGATCATTGTAATACACAACCTGCATGCTATCATTGTAATATACAACCTGCTTGCCACACCCCTCCCCATTGTAATGTATGATGTCATTTCAAACAATGGCTGTATAAAATGCTCTGGTGCTTAAAAACAAAAAAGGAATGGTTGTGGTTGGCGTGAGCTATCACAGGTGAGTTCAA
Source organism: Oncorhynchus kisutch (assembly GCF_002021735.2). Classification (NCBI taxonomy): domain Eukaryota; kingdom Metazoa; phylum Chordata; class Actinopteri; order Salmoniformes; family Salmonidae; genus Oncorhynchus; species Oncorhynchus kisutch. The sequence continues at coordinate 31,940,817 of NC_034190.2, read as the reverse complement.
AGCTCTTTCACTCTGAGCATTTATGTCAACGACTCACCCTGAATAGAAACACAAACCCAGCAGAAAACACCAATTTGCATCAGCTTGACCACTGATTTACCACTGTAACTTTACAATGTGCCAGACAGTGCAGAAAGAGGTACTACAGCTCCCCCCAAAACGTCCCCAAACGGTCCCTTTACGCGAGCCTGCTATCAGCTGATTAGTAGTTACATTTTGACAGTCCTTAGTGTTACTGTTTTGAACGGTTCCAGGTGTGGTTCCATGTCTTGTATCCCATGTGGAGAGATCTGTGTGAAGGATCTTAAATCAAGTCAGAAATGAGCAGCGGTCAACGAGATGGCCTTGTCCCTGGAGGTGTGCCATTGTGTAAAATGCACCACTCTTACCATAATTCACGGCGAGAGGGATTTCTGTACCGCATAGACTGTCTTTGAATCATTCTAGCGTAACGTACAGTACACAGTATGGTGAGTATGGAAGGTGTTCTATATGTACAGTTTGATGGTGACTCAGGCCTTTCAGACTGCCTGTGTGTTCTTTAACTCTTCCAAGTCCTATCAGCAGTTAGACTGGCCAGGACTACCGCCAGATTTAGAACCATTTTCAAACCTAAATCAAGAGTTAGGCCTAACTTCTGACATATGGAACACTAACTAACTCAAAACAGTGAGTCAACATGCCTTTTGATTTAATTTGTCTGGCTACGGCTCATGATTTGGCAATGGCCATCTATCCCCGGTGTAGGGCAACGTGCCAAGGGCAACGTGCCAACGACATGCATTCACCATTACACAGATGGCATACCCCAAAGAGGAAAACATCTTGACCAGCCAAGTGATGTCATTGTCTATACAGGCGCTCTTGCTGTGAATGAACACTGCCATTCATTATATCATAGATAGAGGAAGTGGAGTGATTCACGTACTCAGTTATGTAGGAAGGTGAACTATAAAAAGGACTGCCTGAAACCTTTTAGGGTTTTTCATTTTCTCACGCAAAACAGCCCACAATTGTGGGAAAAGCTGCATAGCACAATATAATGGTACAGCCAGGGTTGAGGATGACAACAAAAACGGTAACTGTAAACCGTTACGTTAACAGCCAAAATAGTGTAATCAGATTACAGATGCTTTTAAAAAACTGGATGATTACTTTGAGGATTACTTTTAATTTCAGAAAGGATGTTTGCGAGAGAAAAAAATCTTTGATACCACTCTGTTTTCTCAATGACATTCAAAAAAAGGCACAAGTTTTTAAGTTTGTTCCACCTGAGTGAGTCTGACCACAAGTCAGTGACCACTATGCTGACGCACCAAATGGGTTTGATGGATTGCGGGAAATTAGCAGGAATATGCTTTTGTAGGCTACAGTCCAAGCTATGACTTCCAATGGTACGACTGCTGTTGGCATCCAAAGATTATTCAACTTGAATAAATGCTTGGAGATAAGGATGACAGCAGTGGTGTTGTCTACAGCAATACAGATATCACTTATTATTGTTATCTACATAGCGCATTGACGTGAACTCCACTGCTGTTCTGTCAGTTAGCTATTTGCACCTTACGGATTGTGGTTGTTGTGGATGGCTGTTCACAAATCTAAATGTGTATTTCGAACCCAATAATGGTTGAATTCAAGACGTTTAAACTGCCTATCAATCATTGTTTTTGAAACCAGTGGACAGCCATTGAAAAATGCACTGTACAGGATCCCATTGTATGGAATACAAGTCTAATACAAGTCTAAAGTCTAGTCTAAGTCTAATTCATGCTGATACATTTTTTAAATCCATAGGCCTAATGGGCATGTGTTCAAACTCACACACTTTTGATAGACTTAAAGGGGCAATCTGTAGTTGCTACATCCATTTTTGGACGTATAAATTATATATATATATATATATGTGTGTGTGTGTGTGTATGTATATATATATATCCATTGATTCTTGAGGAATATAACTTAGAAATGCCTCATGAGCTTAGTTCAACTGTCACAATCCACGAGAACCCAAAATATAAGCTTGTTTCTCTCCATTGTTTTTAAACATTGTAAATGTAAACAAACACAGTATAGCCTCGTAACATTGTTAAAATAATAATTTTGATATCATGGATGGTCAGTCCTTGCATCCATAGCTCTGTCTATTAATCTGAGAGTGGTTACATTTCTCCAGGCCCATCCCTCAGCTTTTTTTTTATCAAAACAGAGGCGGGGCGACCTTTTTGTTATTGTTTCATCTGTGGATTTGCCCTTTAAACAGCTGCACATTATCAAGATATCAAAGTGTCACAAAGAAAAAGTTAAACAATAGGCCTATAGTAAATGCAGCATATGGCATTCATTTTTCACATGTAAATGGCATTTTTCCAGTAGTGCTCAAAGCATGTCATTCCATGAGCGCAGCATTTATTTTTCAGCTTGAATCAATGAGCTCAATCAGTCCTCCATGACAACAAAATCATAAACAACAGAGCAGGGCTGGCTAATAAGTTCTTCGTTTTAGGGTTATGATCAGATAAAACAATTTGGCTAGTCTATACTTCCATATTTCCAAGTCCTATTCTGAAGATCAAGGGGTATAACATTTATTGGAACGACTGGAATTCTGATAGACTGGTTTTTAATGTAAAGATATCATTTAATCATATTATATGTAGTAGAAAGCGATGGGTTAGAAGAAGACTACATAACCAACCCATAAAGTCAAATTTTAATTAACATCTGTATATGGCCAGCTATGGAAACGTTAGTATTGATTTATCCTGCAGTTGGTAACATACATTTTTGTCTTCTTCTAATGCCTCTTAAAGGGAAAGTAATCTAAAAGTAAAGGAATGTAATCCGATTACGTTGCTGAGTTTGTGTAAACCAAAAGTTATGTTACTGATTACAATTTTGGACAAGTAACTAGTGACTGTAACGGATTACATTTACAAAGTAACCTACCCAACCCCGGCTACAGCACAATGTATGGTGCAACTTTATTTCATGATGCTCGCGGTGGCAATTTTTTTGTGAACAACAGTTGAACAGTTGTGACTCTCACCCTTCATCGTTCCCCCTCCTCGTCTTATGATGTAATAATTGTATGATCTCCCTAAATTAGCCCTCATCCACTAGTCTTACAGAGACCATGTCCCTGACCTACCATAGGGAGGACAAGAATGTGGCAAGCTTTCATTCCCTGATCCTTGTAGTGGTCACCGAACAAACAATTTTAGAGAAGTGAGTTAGGGTACATGCCTTTACGGCCCAGCCCGACCAGTGGGGGATATGGACCTTGAAGGTCTGCCTTGTGGGTAACTGTTCTCAATGTAAGGCCAAATATAGGCTATGATGGGGGATAGCCAACTGTCATGTAGGTCTACGTGCACATCTTGGTAAAAGCATAGTTTGTGGTCCATTGATTACTGTCTCACTGACCGCCTCCTGAACTCTGCTTGACTTGTGCATTTAATCAAATCAGTACTGAAACGTTGTTAAAACTGCACCAGGAATACAATTGTGTCTGTAGACCTTGTCCAAGCAGTTATAACAAAATCAGAGTTTACAATGTCATTACATATCCAAATATCATGTAAACTAACTAGGTTTGCGGACAGTTGGACCTTTGCAGAATATACAGTGCCTTCGGAAAGTATTCAGACCCCTTTTTCCACATGTTGTTACGTTACTGCCTCATTCTAAAATTGATTAAATAGTTTTTTTCCTCATCAATCTACATACAATACCCCATAATGACAAAGCAAAAACAGGTTTTTAGACATTTTTGCTAAAAAACTGAAATAATACATTTACATAAGTATTCAGACCCTTTACTCAGTGCTATGTTGAAGCACCTTTGGCAGCGATTACAGCCTAGAGTCTTCTTGGGTATGACGCTACAAGCTTGGCACACCTGTATTTGGGGAGTTTCTCCCATTCTTCTCTGCAGATCCTCTCAAGCTTTGTCAGTTTGGATGGGGAGTGTCGCTGCACAGCTATTTCCAGGTCTCTCCAGAGATGTTAGATCGAGTTCAAGTCCATTGCTCTGGCTGGGCCACTCAAGGACATTCAGAGACTTGTCCCGAAGCCACTCTGCGTTGTCTTGGCTGTGTGCTTAGGGTCATTGTCCTGTTGGAAGGTGAACCTTCGCTCCAGTCTGAAGTTCTGAGCGCTCTGGAGCAGGTTTTCATCAAGGATCTCTCTGTACTTTGCTCAGTTCATCTTTGCTTCGATCCTGACTAGTCTCCCAGTCCCTGAAAAACATCCCACAGTATGATGCTGCCACCACCATGCTTCACCTTGGGGATGGTGCCAGGTTTCCTCCAGACGTGACTCTTGGCATTCAGGCCAAAGAGTTCAATCTTGGTTTCATCAGATCAGAGAATCTTGTTTCTCATGGTCTGCAAGTCTTTAGGTGCCTTTTGGCAAACTCCAAGCAGGCTGTCATGTGCCTTTTACTGAGGAGTGGCTTCGGCCAGGTCACTCTACCATAAAGGCCTGATTGGTGGAGAGTTGCAGAGATGGTTGTCCTTCTGGAAGGTTCTCCCATCTCCACAGATGAACGCTGGAGCTCTGTCAGAGTGACCATTGCATTCCTAGTCACCTCCCTGATCAAGGCCCTTCTCCCCCAATTTCCCAGTTTGGCCGGACGGCCAGCTCTAGGAAGAGTCTTGGTGGCTCCAAACTTCTTCCATTTAAGAATGATGGAGGCCACTGTTCTTGGGGACCTTCAATGCTGCACACAATCCACAATCCAACAAAGCTCAACAGACAATTCCTTCGACCTCATGGCTTGGTTTTTGTTCTGACATGCGCTGTCAACTGTGGGACCTTTATATAGACAGGTGTGTGCCTTTTCAAATGATGTCCAATCAATTAAATTTACCACAGGTGGACTCCAATCAAGTTGTAGAAACATCTCAAGGATGATCAATGGAAACAGGATGCACCTGAGCTCAATTTCGAGTCTCATCGCAAAGGGTCTGAATACTTACACTACCGTTCAAACGTTTGGGGTCACATAGAAATGTCCTTGTTTTTGAAAGAAAGCAAATGTTTTGTCCATTAAAATAACATCAAATTGATACGAAATACAGTGTAGACATTGTTAATGTTGTAAATGACTATTGTAGCTGGAACCGGCAGATTTTTTATGGAATATCTACATAGGCATACAGAGGCCCATTATCAGCAACCATCACTCCTGTGTTCCAATGGCACATTGTGTTAGCTAATCCTAGTTTATCATTTTAAAAGGCAAATTTATCACTAGAAAACCCTTTTGCAATTATGTTAGCATAGCTGAAAACGGCTGTGCAGATTAAAGAAGCAATAAAACTGGCCTTCTTTAGACTAGTTGAGTTTTCTGGCTCAAAATGGCCTTTCTTCTGAAACTTGGCAGTCTATTCTTGTTCTGAGAAATGAAGGCTATTCCATACAAGAAATTGCCAAGAAACTGAAGATCTCGTACAAAGCTGTGTACTACTCCCTTCACAGAACACCGCAAACTGGCTCTAACCTAAATAGAAAGAGGAGTGGGAGGCCCCGGTGCACAACTGAACAAGAGGACATGTACATTAGAGTGTCTAGTTTGAGAAACAGACACCTCACAAGTCCTCAACTGGCAGCTTCATTGAACCGTACCTGCAAAACACCATTCTCAACGTCAACATTTTGTGGATTCTTACCATTGTCCCTAGGGGGCTATCCAATTAAATGACACTAATATACAGTGGGGCAAAAAAGTACTTATTTTCCACCATAATATGCAAATAAATTCATGAAAAATCCTACAATGTGATTTTCTGGATTTTTTTTGTTGTCATTTTGCCTGTCATAGTTGAAGTGTACCTATGATGAAAATTACAGGCCTCTCTCATCTTTTTAAGTGGGAGAACTTGCACAATTGGTGGCTGACTAAAAACTTTTTTGCCCCACTGTATTTGTATAGTTCATCCCAGTTCCAATTCCATTCATGTGGGATCTGTATGTGGGATCTGTATGCCTGTTAGTTCTCAACAACTTCTGCCAGGGGACCCTATGACTATATTTAGGCAGCTCAATGTCATGTGCACGTAAAACCATCAGCCAGTGGTTCATCAGGTAACCCTTCACAATATATTCCCCTTGTCTGATCAACATAATAGGCGTTAAAAGCTGTAGTGGATTTATTTGTAATGAGAGCAGCTAATGTATTAATTCCTAAGAATAAGTAGCTTGTTTGAAATCACAATAAGCCCAGAGGGACTATTGAGTAATTTTCACAGCTGGGGGATTTTATACACATCCTCAACACGTCAGACCAAGGACTTAAGAGTCTCACTCTTAAACTCTTGGTCAGACAAACATCTGGTCAATTAGTTTCACACTTCCTTTAGTTTATTGTAAATACAGTTGTACATTCATGATTCCAAGTTGTTCTCTATTGTGGGGAAAATTACTATTTATTTCCTGTAATGGATGCTGTACATTGCAGGTTGCTATGTACAGGATACTCCTTTCTTCCCAGAGAAGCCATCAATAATATCTTTATGTACCTCCTACCAATATACTGTAGGGACTTTCATGACGTCCTACTCTGTGTTTGGGGAGTAGTGAACTATATGTAGCTCAACTAGTAATGTAACTACATTTTGCAGTAGCTTGGTGGTTCATAGTTGACCTAAATTCAAATCTAGGTAGTGTTTTCAGTAGCCAATTCGTTTTTTGGGGGGGGCCATGTAGAGATGTAGCTAACTACTGGAACTACAAACTACTTTTTCAAAATAAAATAAAATATGGGTAAAATAGGCAATTTACTTTATTTTTCTCCATCAGACCTGCCTAAATCTCACTTGAAAATTGCCTTAGTGTTTAATAGGCAAAATTGCATATGACCTCAAAGTGATCTGTCTTGCAATTTGTCGTCTATGACATTTCAGATTTACATATGATAATCTTTCCACAAAGTATGTTTTTTTTCACAAAGTAATTCAAAGTAACTTTAGTTCAGTAAACCAATATATTTTTTAAAGGTGGCTTTAGTGTATCTTAACTTCCTCCAGTGTGAAGTAATTGGTAGCTTGGTAAACTATATTTTCAGACTAGCTTCCCCAACACTCTTCCTACTCAAAATACGCTTTAGTCTCCTGTAACAGCATAATAGGTCGAGAACTCAAGGGAGCCTCACTTTCTTCTCAGTTAAGCCCATTCATGATGCATTAAATGTTTTCTTTACCATGACAATGTTTAACTTCTTTTGAAAAAAAAAACGCCACAGTCTACATTTCAAAGAATTAATCCTTGTGCTTGACAGTTTACACTGCAACACATTTCCTGACCAGCATTTGTGGGAACGGGAGGCCTTGCAGGTGCCTGAGTCTGGGATCTCATCCAACTCCCAGTCCCCCACTCTTCTTTCACTTCATAGCCTCAGTCCTTTGCCTCTGTGGGCAGTAATGGGAACAGACATTTCAGAGCCTAACATGCCCACAGGCAAAACCCCCTATCAAATTCCATTTGAATCAGATTTTTATCCCACCTAATTATTCTATTAAAATACTGTAGCAATTTCTCCCGGGTGGCGCAGTGGTCTAGGGCACTGCATCGCAGTGCTAGCTGTGCCACCAGAGACTCTGTCGCAGCCGGCCGCGACCGGAAGGTCCATGGAAATTGGGGAGAAAATGGGGTAAAATTCAACAACAACAACAACAACAACAAAAAATATATATATATATACTGTAGCAATTGATCTTTATCCACACAATGATTAGAGATTTGTTGAATCAGATCGTCTGCAAATGTAATCCTGCTACGATAATGACTGAACCACATTGCCTCAACATTTGGAAATAGTTTCCAAGTTTTTTTCTTCCACCCACATCAGATGTTGGGGATAGGGTTGGATCGGGATGGGCTGAACAATACATTTCAGAGTTTTTTTATTTATTTTTTACTGGGTTTCTGTTCGGTTACGTGCTGAGTCCTCCAGTGAAGGGAGTTGCATTCCCCTTCTACATATACTTGTTTAAAACGAACCCATCTTTATAAGTCACAAAGAATTAAAGTGAAGGGTAGTTCCAGTTTACCACCATTGAATCCTGCCATTGTCTTCTCTCTTTTTGTGTTTATGCTTCCCTGGATCTCCTAGATCATGAGTCTGATGGCTATTCTTATCACTGGTGTAAGTCCCCATCCATCAGCTTTAGTTTCAGAGGATGTCTTGAGGATGGCAAACAGGCACTATTATCTGTGGCTAGATTTGATTCAGGGCTCTAAGAAAAGAGGCAGATAGTTGTGACTTCCTCTTTATGGTAGTAGCCAAACGTCTGTCCCTAATTTTGAACAAAAATTGCAAATCTGTGCATGTTTAACACTGCAGTACAGACCTTCTAATTCATGTGTTTGCTTGAAAATATAAGCCTAGTGCTCAGTATAGGTTCACTCTCAGATATCAACAGTAACATTATTCTCAAGTATCAAAAAACCTTTTAGTCTCATTTGAGAAAGCCTTGGCTATTAGATGGGCCACCGTGGGTGTATTACAGGCTCACTGATCTTTCATGTAGATAATGAGCATTGGGAAGATTTTATACGAGGAGATGATTGAGAAGCCATGATGGAGAGGGAGTGCACGTATGGAAAACAGTTGCTGGAACCGTGCCCAGATTCCATGCAAATGTCCAATGGTAAACATTCACAAATGTGTTCTCCCGCTGGGTTGGACCCTCTGCAAGCACAACAGATCCATCACAACCCCACCCCCAGGGGCCCCCTGGAGCCCAGAGAATTATCTTCTGGATGCTCCCACGGAAAAAAAAAAGTCTTGTAGATTTCCCTCACACCCACACATGTTTTTCTGTGGGAGAGAACAAAAGCTGACTCAGTTTTCAGAGAGAGAGCTCTTGTATTTATAGTTACACAGGGTGTTTGGACTTTATGGCAGTAGGAAGTTGGGATAATAATGAATGGGGGCTTGAGTGTTGTGTGGATAATGAATTTTAAGAGTGAATATCATCCAAGTCTCTAAGAACTCGGATCATATTGTCGAACGTTCAACGAATGTCCAACAGCAACATCCATCAACGCATATAATAGATAGGGCCGCCAAGGAAGCCCTAGAAAGGAAATAACACCTCAGACCTGTCTATCACCTGCTACCCTAACACTTCATTAAACTACCATTCCCTGTCCTCCAGGGGTCCTCTCATCTGCCTTTCATATTTGTACTTCATTGGTAGATAGCACTTAAAACTGGGCTAGGTTACACTTGCTCTAAAGCAGCACACTCTTGCAGGATGCTGACAAGCCGTGTGGATTAAATTAGATTCTTTGGAATAGGTATGTCAGCCTGCAAAGCCGACACAGTGACAACCACAAAACCAGTCCCAGGACATGGCCTCGAACCAAGTTTTGTCCACTTCATTGAACACTGCCTTACAGCCAGCCTGGGGCATGTTGGGCGTCCCTGCCAATCCCCCTGTCCATGACTATTTTCAAAACCCTTTCCCCCCACTCCTGTCCCATATCTCTCCGTCAGGGTGTCAGCAGCGTGAATTGTTTACATGCCCTTCCCCGCCACGTTGTTAATGCTGAGGTCAGGGATGTCACTCTTGCTCTCGGGGCTGGTTTCCCAGACATCCCCCGGTCACCCTGCAGTCCTGGAACTGGAGACTTGGAGAAGGGTGCATTTGTGCGTATTCCGTTCGTACCATCTGCCCCTGGCAGTGGACCATTCACATCCCTTGACCAGCGGTTCTCTGTGTAAAAAATAACAAATAGGACAGTTCTGTAAAGATTTTTCCAGGCTGCTGCACTCGCCTTTGCCAACTCTGCAGGGAAACAGACGAGACCCTTGGGGTTTGGGCATTTGTTCACATGGGGAAATAAAACAGGCCTCAAGGAGAGAGGGAGCAAGAAAAGAGTTTAAGACCGAACCAAACTCTGACCCCGAGATGTTCTTTGGAACTCAACCCCTGTCGGGAGTCGAAGCTGATCTCGTGAGGAAAGTTTGACTTGGCTCTGGGTCGGTGTACTCTAGGTCATCGCCCGTACACTCCCCTGCTCTCGTACCCATGCAAATGATATGAGCTTTCATCCCTTGCAGTTTGTGGGGCCTCTTAGTTTACTGTGATGTGATGCAAGCAGATGGGTTGGACTCGGACACCAGTCCCTGACGCTCACTGGCGGCGAGAAACAAGAGCTGCTTGTAGGAGGCGAACGCGATGGCTCACGTTTACACTACCGTAGCCAGTCACCTACATGGTCCCACGGTCCTGCTCACAGCCGGAGGTGCTTTACAGCAACAACAGAATCCAGGCCAACTCTCACTGAGTCATAGAGCTGACAGGGGAACACAGCCAAGACACAATCATCAGGAGAGCTGAGAGAGCCATGGGATGGAGGGGGCAGGATTTAGGCATACTCACCCCTCCTACACCTACCCAACCCCCTTCTCTTCCTCATGGGGCATACTTAAATATACCTTACTCCGCGACCCCCCCCCCCCCCCCCTGCTGACTGGGGAGGATGGGGGGGCAGTCGAAACCCCCACCTCTCCTATGTAAAACTCCAAAACATCTGGCATTTGGTAAAGAGCATTTCCTCTACTACAGATACAATAGGGAGAGGGTAGTTGCTTGTGTCTTAACTGGCCGGCTCACAGCAAGATGTCCAAACAACAATGGCTTTTTTTTATAGGCACAATTTAAACACATGTAAAATATGGATGACTGGATACGCGTCGTTATACTATGTTATCTAATGATCATGTTAGAATGTATATTCATTTATTGTGTAAATGTTATGAAACACCGAATATTATTCCTAAACTCTCCACTAATTGTGAAAGGCAGATCCGTTTCAGTGCCTTTTGTACTGGAGTCTGTTTAACTGAACATGTTGTTCGTTTAGTGGACCCACTGACTTGACAATTGACCAGAACTCCATGTCCTTTTCAACCTAAAGTTTTTTAACCCAGAATCAGGTCGTCCTAATATAATCCCTAACCCCAACTACAGTTTGTAAAAAGTGGTGCTGACTCAAAATCTGATTAATTCTCTGTAATCCTGACCTCAACCCATCAGTGTTAAAAAGTCACGATGGATCCGGAATCATTTTACCTCACCCTAATCCAGACCACAGCCACTTTGTGTGCCACTGACAATTGTTGAGTATGTTTGGTTTACACCCCTTGGCACATTGAGGCAAAGGAGAGCTCCCCCCTACTACCGCCTCCTTCCTTTCCCTCTTCCCTCTTCCCCCACCCCCCACTCCCTCCCCTATCACACACACTCACACACCACATTCATTCAGAGCCCAGTTTGGAGTCTGATCACTCACTCTCTCTGTCTGGAGCAACATGCACAGGCTGACCCACTACCGCTTTCTCTTGGTCTGCTTGACTGGAGTGCTGTTGTTGCTACCTCTCTGCTGGGGTGAGTACTGCATTAGGCAGTGTTTTTGTTTGTGGGTGCGTAGTATGGTTGTCTGTGCGGAGATTGAGTAACATGAACAAAACAGAATGTAAGAATTGAGAACCTGTGGCATGTGTATCTGTTTGCATTGAGCTCTGATAGAGACAGGCATGTGTGTTAGAGTATTATTGGGTGATCTAGAACATAGCTTGAGTGAGTACTGAGGGGGGCAGGTGTAAGAGCTTTCCCACTGGTCACACACTGGTTGAATCAATGTTGTTTCCATGTAATTTCAATGAAATTACATTGAACCAATGTGGAATAGAAGTTGAATTGATGTCTTTGCCCAGTGGATTGTGTATGTAGATGGATTTTAAGAGACTGGGAACTTGCTGCAAGATCATTTCAACGTTTTTTTTTTTAAACCTGAAGTTATTGCCAGACTTGTACAATTGGAGTTACAGGGTAATAGCGGGATGAGGTATTGCCGACTATCAGATTTACATATCTAGTTCATTTCCATCAAAATATTTTATCAGAGGGCTACTCAGCTAAAATGCTTAAAAGTCTGTGAAAAGTCTGAAAACACACAAGCCAGTGAATCTAGCCGAGCGTAACAATTAACGTTGCGCGGAACAAGGCTCCTCTCTCAAATCAAATCAAATCAAATCAAATTTATTTATATAGCCCTTCGTACATCAGCTGATATCTCAAAGTGCTGTACAGAAACCCAGCCTAAAACCCCAAACAGCAAGCAATGCAGGTGGAGAAGCACGGTGGCTAGGAAAAACTCCCTAGAAAGGCCAATACCTAGGAAGAAACCTAGAGAGGAACCAGGCTATGTGGGGTGGCCAGTCCTCTTCTGGCTGTGCCGGGTGGAGATTATAACAGAACATGGTCAAGATGTTCAATGTTCATAAATGACCAGCATGGTCGAATAATAATAAGGCAGAACAGTTGAAACTAGAGCAGCAGCACAGTCAGGTGGAAGTTGAAACTGGAGCAGCAGCATGGCCAGGTAGACTGGGGACAGCAAGGAGTCATCATGTCAGGTAGTCCTGGGGCATGGTCCTAGGGCTCAGGTCAGTTGAAACTGGAACAGCAGCATGGCCAGGTGGACTGGGGACAGCAAGGAGTCATCATGTCAGGTAGTCCTGGGGCATGGTCCTAGGGCTCAGGTCCTCCGAGAGAGAGAAAGAAAGAGAGAAGGAGAGAATTAGAGAACGCACACTTAGATTCACACAGGACACCGAATAGGACAGGAGAAGTACTCCAGATATAACAAACTGACCCCAGCCCCCCGACACATAAACTACTGCAGCATAAATACTGGAGGCTGAGACAGGAGGGGTCAGGAGACACTGTGGCCCCATCCGAGGACACCCCCGGACAGGGCCAAACAGGAAGGATATAACCCCACCCACTTTGCCAAAGCACAGCCCCCACACCACTAGAGGGATATCTTCAACCACCAACTTACCATCCTGAGACAAGGCTGAGTATAGCCCACAAAGATCTCCGCCACGGCACAACCCAAGGGGGGGGGGGGGCGCCAACCCAGACAGGATGACCACAACAGTGAATCAACCCACTCAGGTGACGCACCCCCTCCAGGGACAGCATGAGAGAGCCCCAGCAAGCCAGTGACTCAGCCCCTGTAATAGGGTTAGAGGCAGAGAATCCCAGTGGAAAGAGGGGAACCGGCCAGGCAGAGACAGCAAGGGCGGTTCGTTGCTCCAGAGCCTTTCCGTTCACCTTCCCACTCCTGGGCCAGACTACACTCAATCATATGACCCACTGAAGAGATGAGTCTTCAGTAAAGACTTAAAGGTTGAGACCTTTAAGCACAAGCACAAGACTCTCAAGCACAAGAGAACCCTGGGGGCAGAACAATCAGCCGGCGATGTAATCCCACTACACTTCCCAGCACAGCTGTTATGTGTAGACATGTTTGTAAAGTGAGCACGCTATCCCAGCATCCTCCTTCACTCCCCCTCACACCAATGTCCCACCGTGGGCTGAGCTGGCTTTTAGTCAGTGAGTGGGAAGTTTGATTGTTCTCAGGATATGTCTGCAAGTCCCTGTCAAACGCTCGGCCCAAACGGATAGCAGTTGTGGGTTCAAGTCTGGATGAAAAACGTGTTGCATCTTCTGACATGACCGGATGCTACTCATCTTAATGATGATGAATGGCATGTGTTACTTGACGGTTGTCTTTTTGTTTTGAAACCTCAGTACACAGTGTTTGATTTGTTTTTCCCCATTTCATTATGGTTGGAGGCTTAACATGGCATGGTGTTTTCATGAGGCTTGGCAACTTCCTCTTGTGGGGGTGTGACAGATTGTACCGACAGGGATTTTTTTCTTTTATATTAATCATAAAAGATTAGATTAGAGCCGAATGAGGGTAAAATGCCATGTGTCACGCTAACCCTTTTTGCCAGTCTCAAATGTTGTTGGTGAGAATCTTTTCCCCGTGCTTTGCAATGTTCAGGCTGTTTTCAGGCTCCTTAGAATAAATGTTCCTTGACATTGGCCACCAGCCAGATTTAGGAAATTTGATCATCTTGCAAACCTTGGTGGGAATGACACATAGAGGTTGAAAAGAAGGCCTAAAAGCCTAACAAAGCTGTATGGGGTGTTAAAGTCCTACACCAGACTACTTTTCACCGCAATTAACACTCTACTCTTACCACCTGGGGTCGGCCCGTCAGGAAATCCAGGATCCAGTTGCAGGGGGAGGTGTTTAGCTTAGTCCTTAGCTTAGTCCTTAGCTTAGTGATGAGCTACGTGGGCACTATGGTGTTGAACGCTGAGCTGTAGTCGATGAACAGCATTCTCACATAGGTGTCCCTTTTGTCCAGGTGGGAAAGGGCAGTGTGGAGTGCAATTGAGATTGTGTTATCTGTGGATCTGTTGGGGCGATATGTGAATTGGAGTGGGTCTAGGGTGTCCGAGAGGATGCTGTTGGCCAGCCTTTCAAAGCACTTCATGGCTACCGACATCAGTGCCACTGGGCCGTAATCATTTAGGCAGGTTGCCTTCACTTCCTTGGGCACAGGGACTATGGTGGTCTGCTTGAAACATGTAGGTATTACAGACTCGGTCAGGGAGAGGATGAATATGTCCGTGAAGACACTTGACAGTTGGTCCAGGCATGCTTTGAGTATACGTCCTGGTAATCCGTCTGGCCTAGTGGCTTTGTGAATGTTGACCTGTTTAAAGGTTTTGTTCACATCAGCTACCAAGAGTGTTATCACACAGTCATCCAGTACAGCTGGTGCTCTTATGCATGCTTCAGTGTTGCTTGCCTTGCACAATGGCTTCTGTTTGGGATATGTATGTACAGTCACTGTGGGGACGACTTCATCGATGTACTTATTGATGAAGCCGATGACTGATGTGGTATACTCCTCAATGCCGTTGGATGAATCCCGGAACATATTTCAGTCTGTGCTAGCAAACAGTCCTGTAGTGTAGCATCTGCGTCATCTGAACACTTCCGTATTGAGCGAGTCACTAGTACTTCCTGCTTTAGTTTTTGCTTGTAAGCAGGAATCAGGAGGATAGAATTGTGGTCAGATTTGCCAAATGGAGGGCGGGGGAGAGCTTTGTATGCATCTCTGTGTGTGGAGTAAAGGTGGTCTAGGATTTTTTTTCCTGGTTGTATATGTGACCTGCTGGTAAAAATTTGGTCAAACTGATTTAAGTTTGCCTGCATTAAAGTCCCCGGCCACTAGGAGCGACGCTCCCCATCAGTCCAACTCAGTGAATGCCCTACTCCTTGAAGTTTGAAGTTGTGTCTAAAACACACTACTTTGTCCCCAAAAAATCTTTACCCTTTAGTGTGTGTGCTGTACTGTATTTATACTTGCGATTAAAAACATTGATGGAGGACGTCTTTAAGCTGATGCCTAATTAAAATCTCAGACACACTGGTAGGACTGTCAAATGTTTGCCTGCTGACAGTATTTAGCACCTCTGAACAGACCCCTACGGAAAAAGATTGCAGTCAGAGTGCAGTACACTGCAGTAATTCTGCAATTACTGCGTTCAAAATACCAGTCGACTGCAGTTACTGCACTTTTACTGCAGCTTCAATACTGCAATCTTTTTTTTTGTAAGGGGAGTGTCAATCTCTTTTGTGTTCACACAGCAAAGACCTTGGAAGTCGTCAGTCACTCAGCCTTATTAAAATACTCCAAACCAGAAGGTGGCAGTAGCGTTGTTTGGCAATGCATATCCGTGCATATTGCTTATGGTCTAGATTCCAAGCTATCTGCGCTAATGTTGCTATTTTGTAGAAACCCCTTGTTGGTACTAGCTAGATG
The DNA here is from genome assembly GCF_002021735.2 of Oncorhynchus kisutch. Taxonomy (NCBI): domain Eukaryota; kingdom Metazoa; phylum Chordata; class Actinopteri; order Salmoniformes; family Salmonidae; genus Oncorhynchus; species Oncorhynchus kisutch. Next base: position 31,925,105 of record NC_034190.2, on the reverse strand, counting down.
GCCACAGCTGGATAACTACCTAGCAAGATGACGAAGAAACAATTAAATTCACCCTCCATAATCCCATAATGCCAGTGCAAGGCCAAAGCCAAATGTTTAGCTAGCTAGCTAACATTAGCATATTCGCTAGCTAGCACAACACTCGGCAGCTAACAAAGGCAGCAGTTTCATGGAAACTCACTAGTCCATTGTAATTGAATTATAATGTCAATACTAAATACAGTGGTTAACTAGCTTGGAGGGAGTATTAAGTGTTGTGTGCATTGTGTCTACCATCCCATAGCCTACATTACATATGAAGTGTGACAGAGAAAATGCCCAACTTTTTTTATTTAAAAAATTGTTGGCTCCTTGTGTTTCATGCGAGGCAACATTTTGAGTGACTTCATTAATGTTCCCTGTTGGAGGGAGACATGAAAGGACCACTCCTTTAATAATAGGGTGTGTGAAAACGGTCCTTCCAGACCTTACTGTCTGTTTGCTAATATATTTTCCCCTACGGGCTTAGCATGTGATGTGGTGGGTATTCTGAACTTGTATCTAGTTTGGTATCAGAGCCCACTAGGAGAATCAGCTGAACCTGCAGCATGCAAAGCAGCAGGAGTGAGATTCTCTTCCCACAGTTCTTTCTCTGTACAACACATACAGTGACCACAATGGGACCTCGTCTTCCTAAACTGGAGGGCATGGTTAAAACAAGCAGCCTGTCTTCTCAGATGAAGCACAGATCCACTTATACTATTTAAAGGGTTGTGTCACTCATGGTTGTGTATGGGAGGGTTTTTCAACACTTGTTCATTGACTTTCATAGAGGTAGCATAAATCTCAGTCCTGAGAGGAGACTACGACTCACAAGCATTGTGGAGGGATTGAATATAGAGGACAGGAGGCCACACACTGCCTCATTAATGATGCATGTGAGCTTCAACGTAGTTAGCCTTGACCCGAGATTCAACGGTTTTCTTAATTGGTCCACACAATGGCAATGATACTAGTGCATTGATGTTTAGCTCCGCGTAGCACTCCGCTGCCAGTGGCGTGTTTAAAGAGAATGGGATTGTATATCTGAAGTCACGATGGCAGCCTGCCACAAGCTAAGGAGTATGGTTCATCTCTGGGTTCAACTTTCTTTTCTTTTTTTTCTTTTTTCAAAAAAGAGAAGCTAGAATCAAAGCCCATCTGATACTATTTCTTTGGTAATAACATTTCCCACGTGTATCTTATCGTTTTACACTGACCCTCCCCATCAGTCATTGTAATGTAGGCTATCTCTTATACTTCAAGGCAGTCATTATGACTTCACCAGAAACAGATGATCCGGGAGCGGGACTGGTGCATGATTTATTGGGGTCGGCTCAAGTAGACAAATTGAAGCAGGAGGATGTTTGGGGCAGTGGTTACATGTGGGGAAACTGGAATGAGGAGGGAAATTAGCACAGAAAAAAATTACCCATGATGATCATGATAAGTCTCACTGATGTAGAGAGCAATTGAACACATCTGGAAAAAAAGTTGATGTAAACTTCATAGCAGGGAGTCCCAGTTCAAGCACAGAGGCAGGCAGATACAGTATATATTGTGTCCTTGGGAAATGCACTCGACTCACAGTGAAACGAATACAGCTGTATAAATGAATCACGTGCAACTGGTGGATCCCTATTTAGATATACATTTTTTGGGGACAAGGAAGTGGGGGGGTCAGTTCAGTTCCCATCGTCTGTTCTTCAGAACCTCCGAAACACCAGAGGAGGGTCCAGAGCTTCTGTGAGTTCTAATAGTCCCAGAACCACCACAGCGTTGGCGGGTAGGGTGGCCCCTGTCCTGAGGTCTCCCATATCTCTCATGCGGGACAGCCTGGAGTTTTTTACATTTTATTTTTAGAAGCAGCCAATCATGTCTTCTTTTCCTGAACTCTAGCCCTGGTTCGCATGGCCTAAGTGATGTGTGACCTTCCTAACCGTTTGATGACGAGATGTCCTCTGGCTGCCATCGTCTTTCCCTGATGTCCAGGTGACTGGATGGAAGTCCTGCAGCTTGAATGCTTGAGTGATTGAGGAAGTTAGGGGTCCCAGTAACTTTGAGGTGGACAGATCGCTGGTGAAAAATGTTGGTGCAGTAAAGAAAAGTGTTTCAAAGTGTCACTTATTTAATTCCAATGTTTCGGCCTAACAATCTTCGTCAGACCTACAAAGGTAAACTAATCATACAAAATACTCTCAACTGAGCGAGACCGATTCGTAACTGTTTCAACACAACATTTGGGGATGCAGTGAAATGAATGACAGACAGACAAAACAATTATGTCAATACTTATATTGGGGTAGTACATTATTTCCTTGAGTGACATCAGTGCTGTCCAGATAAAAGCTGACTTCCTGTAACCCTTTTGCCACGTGTCCACCATCATGACTGACTGATAGAACCAACTTTGCTGTGGCTTTTGTTGTCGCTTCCTTGTTTATTTACCTGACCCACCTTAATAACCTGAGTTTGCCTCAAATATTGCCTTACCCGATAAGCTGTTCTAAATTAAGTTTGAGCAACAGCTGACAGAACATTTTGTGAAACCACTGCTTTTAACTGTAAAAGATACACAGATTTTTACATGTACGTACATTTTAGTAATTTAGCAGATGCTCTTATCCAGAGCGTCATACAATTAGTGTTGGCATTCAACACCCGGTATATTTAGGACATATCGTGAGAGAGAGAAATTTCCTTCACAGAAACGTCTATTGGCCAGGCACGATTCATGGATCTCACGCTAAGCTCCCCCCTCACCACACTGCTTGTGTGACAAAACTAAGCATGATTTCCCTTGAGTCAGCTTCTGTTTTTGAGTCGATCAGCTTTGTTTAGCGCTGGATTCTACATACACGAATCGTCGTAAATTATTACGGCTGTCATTAACGTCCAACAGCCTCTGCTGAATCTTTACTGACCAAATGGCATTAGATTATTCAAAATATAAAGGTTCATCACATAATTTTAGTAGTGTTAATGGGGTGACTGTAAATACTGATTAAAAACACTTTAATAATGCTTGACGATTAAAGAGCTCAGGGAATTTAGACAGAGGGCGAGATGGATTAACCCATTTTAAAGGTTTACTGAGATTTAGGATTGGCACCATGATCTATTTCCCCCCCTTTTTTTACTGTCCATTTGGGATCATTTACTCTAAAATCACTGTTTGCGAGACATTTTCAGACCTCTGAAGTCCCAAGCTATCGGTTGTATATATACACAATATAATGAATATAAGATAAGCCCTGTCTAATTTACTGATTTTTATTTGGCGCCTATCTTTCTCATTCTTTTGGAATTGAGGCATATACAGTGGAGAGAACAAGTATTTGATACACTGCTGACTTTGCAGGTTTTCCTACTTACAAAGCATGTAGTGGTCTTTTAGCATAGGTACACTTCAACTGTGAGAGGCGGAATCTAAAACAAAAATCCAGAAAATCACATTGTATGATTTTTAAGTAATTAATTAGCATTTTATTGCATGACATAAGTATTTGATCACCTACCAACCAGTAAGAATTCCGGCTCTCACCGATCTGTTAGTTTTTCTTTAAGAAGCCCTCCTGTTCTCCACTCATTACCTGTATTAACTGCACCTGTTTGAACTCGTTACCTGTATAAAAGACACCTGTCCACACACTCAATCAAACAGACTCCAATCTCTCCACAATGGCCAAGACCAGAGAGCTGTGTAAGGACATCAGGGATAAAATTGTAGACCTGCACAAGGCTGGGATGGGCTACAGGACAATAGGCAAGCAGCTTGGTGAGAAGGCAACAACTGTTGGCACAATTATTAGAAAATTAAAGAAGTTCAAGTTGACGGTCAATCACCCTCAGTCTGGGGCTCCATGCAAGATCTCACTTCGTGGGGCATCAATGATCATGAGGAAGGTGGGGGTTCAGCCCAGAACTACACAGCAGGACCTGGTCAATGACCTGAAGAGAGCTTTGGACCACAGTCTCAAAGAAAACCATTAGTACACACTACGCCGTCATGTATTAAAATCGTGTAGCGCACGCAAGGTCCCCCTGCTCAAGCCAGCGCATGTCCAGGCCTGTCTGAAGTTTGCCAATGACCATCTGGATGATCCAGAGGAGGAATGGGAGAAGGTCATGTGGTCTGATGAGACAAAAATAGAGCTTTTTGGTCTAAACTCCAAAAGAAGAAGGATGAGTACAACCCCAAGAACACCATCCCAACCGTGAAGCATGGAGGTGGAAACATCATTCTTTGGGGATGCTTTTCTGCAAAGGGAACAGGACGACTGCACCGTATTTTTATTTATTTATTTTACCTTTATTTAACCAGGTAGGCAAGTTGAGAACAAGTTCTCATTTACAATTGCGACCTGGAAGTAGTGTATTGAGGGGAGGATGGATGGGGCCATGTATTGCGAGATCTTGGCCAACAACCTCCTTCCCTCAGTAAGAGCATTGAAGATGGGTCCTGGCTGGGTCTTCCAGCATGACAACGACCCGAAACACACAGCCAGGGCAATTAAGGAGTGGCTCCGTAAGAAGCATCTCAAGGTCCTGGAGTGGCCTAGCCAGTCTCGAGACCTGAACCCAATAGAAAATCTTTGGAGGGAGCTGAAAGTCCGTATTGTCCAGCAACAGCCCCGAAACCTGAAGGATCTGGAGAAGGTTTGTATGGAGGAGTGGGCCAAAATCCCTGCTGCAGTGTGTGCAAACCTGGTCAAGAACTACAGGAAATGTCTGATCTCTGTAATTGCAAATAAAGGTTTCTGTACCAAATATTAAGTTCTGCTTTTCTGATGTATCAAATACTCATGTCATGCAATAAAATGCAAATGAATGACTTAAAAAGCATACAATGTGATTCTCTGGATTGTTGTATTAGATTCCATCTCTCATAGTTGAAGTGTACCTATGATAAAAATTACAGACCTCTACATGCTTTGTAAGTAGAAAAACCTGCAAAATCGGCAGTGTATCAAATACTTGTTCTCCCCACTGTAGCTGTATCTATTCAATCAATAGCTTGGGACTTGTCTTAACATTAGACCACTTTTTAGGTCTGGAAATATCTGATAAACTTTGCATTTTGAGTGGACTATCCCTTTAAGCAATTCTGACGCTAGCCGGGTGCTAGTCAGCACATGGGAAATAAAACATTGTAGGTCAGCTTTCCCCCTCTCATCTTTGACCTTGATTTTCGTTAAATCTTTTTATTTATTCATCTTTTTTTTTAGACCCAAACACAATCTGTTCTTGACTCACTGCATTGACATAACCTTCTGTTTCTGCTCCTTCCCTACAGGCCAAAATGAATATGATGACTACGGTGACACAACGCCGACACCGGACTACGACTACAATGCCACCTTTGAATACACATTTTTCAGTATGTTAAAACATTTACTTTTATACATTTTGACCGATGTGTTTATCCCCGTTGGGGGCAACATAACTACAACAAAAAAATCTTTAATCTGCTTCTTTGTGTTTGTGTTTAATTCTTTTGAAATACAGTAAGTACTGGAAAGTTACCTCACAAATAAAATGTTGTTTACTAGGTAACACTAGTACTGAGGACCTGGACAAGTTTCTAAGTGGGAGTGATGAAGAGGAGGATGATGAGGGAGAAGATATGGAGGAAGAGGAAGACACAACCTTCTCGACCACTATGTCGACCACAGACAGCAGCATAGTCATGGCGAAGGTATCCCATCATATTGCTGTAGTCGTTTGTGTCTGATTAGACTCCCTTTTTTATCTCCCAAATGAAATGGTCGACCTTTGAGTCATATATCTTTTAAGATGGAGGCTTAAACCAAAACCACATACATCTGCCCTGAGAACACTAATGTCACACTGACCTGTTCCATGCCTGTGGACGTTACGAGGATGATTACTTGTGTTTTACGTGGGTGTGTGGATTACCCAGGGGCAAACCAGCACTGGGGAGATTTGATGGGTTCATTCGGAACAATACATTTACTAAGAATCACAGCAATTTTCGGAGCCGCTTCTCCTGCTATTTCCACCACAGTACTTTGTTTTTGTTCATTTCAAATAAACAGCATTTCTACATCCAAATCTTAACTGACAGCAAGAACAAACTATGGCAACCCACTTTTGTTGAGTTAACCTAGTCCTATTTCAAAATGAGTGGATAGCTTTACCAAACTGATAACTGTACTTGATTATTGAACATGTTAAGTCCTCAGACAGGCATACTTTCCCCGGAAAGACAATACAACTTAATGATGACATCTGATACATATTGCTTTGAGGGTACTTATTTTAGAAGTACAAATTCAGCCCATTTCAGTGGCTTAGTCAAGATCTCAACAGGTGGATCCTATTATCGATACGGGTCTGTCTGAAAGCCCCATCCGCTTTATATCTGTAAACTCAAGTCCAGGAAACCCTTATCAACAAACACCCTGGGATTTGTCCAAAGCCTCCCAACCATGCGAAAGCAGGAGGACCTTCTGCCAAAAAGCAATATCAATCCCCAACAGTCAGTGTGTGTGTGTGTGTGTGTGTTACTACTTTGTCACTATTTTATGTTGGTCCTCTTGTATTCCTTTACCATTCATACAAACATAAATTCCAATAATAATAGTGATAGAAATACTAAAACTCCTTAGAGTTTACATTAAGAGATACCACAAACGTTTATGTGTAAGGTATTACAGCTGGTCATGCACATTCACACGCACTTATAACATCAATAAGATGCGATCACTTTATTGGTCAATTGCACACGGGGTCCAACCAAAATTTGACTTCCGCTTATAACCCAACCCCTCCGAAAGGGGGGGCACCCAGTGTGGTAGTACAGCCTGTCTAAAACCTGTATATGTACGTGTATATGTGTCTTTCGGAGGGGTTGGGTTATAAGCGAAAGTCGTATTTTGGTTGGACCCCGTGTGCAATTGACCAATAAAGTGATCGCATCTTATTGATGTTATAAGTGCGTGTGAATGTGCATGACCAGCTGTAATACCTTACACATAAGCGTTTGTGGTATCTCTTAATGTAAACTCTTTCCGTGTCTGTGCAAGAATAAAGAGAGTGTGGGATGGCCACCTTGCTCAAGGCTCATACAGGACCTTTCCAAGAATTGTCTAGTATATATAACACTAAGGTTAAGTAACAATCCAGCGCCATTCTTTAGTGGGTGTGTGATTAAATCATTTGAGCATTGCACATTCATATAGAGTTAGCACTGAAGGTGCAGACTGCAATACACAGAATATAGACACTGAGTATACGAAACATTAAGAACACCTGCATTGGAGTCAACATTAGCCAGAATCCCTGTGGAACGCTTTCGACACCTTGCAGAGACCATGCCCCGATGAATTGAGGCTGTTCTGGGGGCAAACGGGGAAGGGGTGCAACTCAATATTAGGAAGGTGTTCCTAATGTTTGGTGTACTCAGTGTATTGTATACAAAGTAAAGTGTTATGTACATACATACATGCAAACACATTCACATAACTGTATGAATGTTAAAGGCAACTGTTATTATTGCCTTCTAGCCCAACAAAAACATACTGCATTTATAAGACAGACTTGAACCATACATCTCTCCCACAGTAGATTACGTCAATCCTTTCAGCTGAACGTTCAGCTGTTCATGGCACTGGTGGACATTGGTGGCAGTGGTTGCATCTCACTCAGTTCTCGTCTGGTCACCTTGCCACTCCTCAGTTTATAACTCTCTTGCACGGTTATCTTCTGTTTTTATCCTCGGCAGGACTATTTTGTCTTGTTACGGTTGAGAATGACTTACATTGGTGTTGTGTATTGGTTTGTCCAGGGCTCCAGGACCGCTCGTCCTTGTTTGCTGCTGGCCGTGGGCTTAACCGTGCACCACCTGGGCCCACTCCTATGAGAGGTTCGGGACCAATGACGTTATAGGACACACACTTAGGAGGTGGGTCTGACCCACGCTAAAATACATGTACTGAATACACACTTGAACATACAGTATGTATACACATTGGCGGGTCAAGGACACTAATGCATAATAGTGCATACTACAGATTTAAGTGTGAAATGTTCTAATAAGTGTGTTCTACAGTTATAATAATAATAATAATAACATGGTAGGTAGATGTAGTGATATTTTGATAAAGTTGATGGTGCTTTCTGCACACTAAATGTGGTGAATATGTCTGATTGCTACAGAGCTATTTGCAACCTACGTGTTGATTATGAAGTGGACGCCATTAGTAGCATGCCTCTTTCTCAACCTATGTGCATTACATCGTGTATAGGGTGATGAGTTCATTCTTATTTGGCGGAAAAACATGACTGTTTTTCCTCGAACATTTCAGATATCCATGGATCGAAGCATGAAGGCAAGAGCGTGAAAGGACAGCAGTGTCTCTGGGGGACATTTCACCTAAATACTGTGAACTCAAACATCCGTATGTAAAAGAACCCCTCAGTCTATGACTGCGCCCCTCAGGACCTGAAGCCCAAACCGGGGACTCAAACTATTGCTCCCACTGGACATGTCACTGCAACACATCACCCGTAGTATTCTATAGCAGTCAAGAGACGAAAACCACTACATAGGATAAACCACTTCACATCCTGTTGTTTTTATGTGTTAAGACGCACGCAACACTGCTTATGTAGCAAACGCTACCGCCGCACAATATTCATATGGTTTTGCATCATTCAGGGAGGTAGCTGATCTGTGAAGTTGGTACAGGCAATATGAAGCTGATAGAAAGAAATGCCCAACGACAATGTATTAAAGGGCAGCAGGTCTTAGAAGAGAAAGGAGGCCAGGTTAGTGAGAGGATATTAAAGTGTTGCTCGAAAAGTAAGAAACAGATTGGAAATATCTACAATACCGAAGCAACCTGTTACGCGCTTTGCCCATCAGGATGTTCAATCGTATTTTTCTTCTGTTTTGGAACTACTTTGATTCACGTGGCTTTGTGTTGAGAAAATATGTAATTATGTTAATGAGAAGCTCCCAAAAGACCCAGTTTGAAAATATTGTGAATCTCGATACCATGAGCACAAACATATCTGATGTTCCGTTTTACACGTGTTCATTCCGTGATTCACTACTTCCCGTGTGTGGCGCATTTACCCTGGTTTGTCTGTGTTTAGGATGTAAGAAGCATCCTAACACACAAACATGGCACAGCATCCTAATCTGAGCCATGCTGTTGACCACACACACACAGGCACTTTGCTTAGAAAATGGCACTTCTGCATCACCAGTCACCCCCTCATAAGGGGCCGGTGACCCTCTGCAGCACACTCTTATTACCATGTTGTGTTTTCTATCATTCTTACAAGTGTTTTATAGACAGTGAATAAATGAGCTCTACAGAGGCGGTCATACCGACTACTCAAATGCACACAGGGTTAATCATGTCAACTGGTTAATGGTTTTGTCAATGTAGTGTATGCATTTATACATATTGTTTATATTTCATAATGAATATTTTTGAATACATTTGTTCTCCTTTTTAATGATTGTTATTTGTCTGATGGACCTATTCATTTTCACATTATATAATGCATTTTTGTGTATTCAAAGGATTAAACTCTGTGAAATTCCACAAAGATGTGTTAAATTCTGACTTCCTACATTGAGTAATCCACCCGGGTTTCATGTATTTGTTAAGGGAAGCATTTGTGTACTTTCTCGTATTTTGTGAATTTCTCAACTGATACATTCAGCCAATTTCAGCACCTGGGTACACTTGTGCACTCCACTCATGACAGCTTTATTGAAAAGTGGCAAATAATTGTTTATCTTGACTTTGTTTTTATGAATATCAGTTTGTGCAATCATGTTACATTTCTTCCCTTGACTATTCCACCAAACTATTGCACCATAAATGGTGTCTGAGGGGAGGGAGACTTGGTCAGGCTTTGCAGGGTAGAACTACAGGTCAAAAGTTTGGACACACCTACTCATTCAAGGGTTTTTCTTTATTTTTACTATTTTCTACATTGTAGAATAATAGTGAAGTCATCAAAACTATGAAAAAACACATTGAATCATGTAGTAACCAAAAAAAAGTGTTAAACAAATCAAAATATATTTTATAATCGAGATTCTTCAGTCGCCTCCCTTTGCCTTGATGACGTCTTTGCACACTCTTGACATTCTCTCAACCAGCTTTCATGAGGTAGTCACCTGAAAAACATATCAATTAACGGGTGTGCCTTGTTAAAAGGTAATTTGTGGAATTTCTTTCCCTCTTAATGCGTTTGAGCCAATCAGGTGTGTTGTGACATGGTAGGGGTGGTATACAGAAGATAGCCCTATTTGGTGAAAGACCAAGTTCATATTATGTGAAGAACAGCTCAAATAAACAAAAAGAAACGACAGTCCATCATTACTTTAAGACATGAAGGTCAGTCAATACGGAAAATTGTAAGAACTTTGAAAGTTTCTTCAAGTGCAGTCCCAAAAACCATCAAGCGGTATGATGAAACTGGCTCTCATGAGGACCGCCACAGCTGCAGAGAATAAGTTCATAATTTCAGCAAAACTGAAAGCGCAAATCACCGCATTTAACCATGGCAAGGTGACTGGAAATATAGCCCAATACAAACAGTGTAGTTATTCCCTCCATATGGCAATCATACAGGCAAAACATCAGTACAGAGACAAAGTGGAGTCGCAATTCAAAGGCTCAGACACGAGACGAATGTGGCAGGGACTACAGACAATCACACATTACAAAGGGAAAGCCAGCCACGTCTCGGACACTGATGTCTTACTTCCTGACAAGCTAAACACCTTCTTCACCCGCATTGAGGATAAAAAGTGCCACCGACGCGGCCCGCTACAAAGAACTGTGGGTTCTACTTCTCTGTGGCCGACATGAGTAAGACATTTAAGCGTGTTAACCCTCGAAAGGCTGCCGGCCCAGATGGCATCCCTTGTCACGTCCTCAGAGCATGCGCAGACCAGCTGTCTGGAGTGTTTACAGACATATTCAATCTCTCCCTATCCCAGGCTGCTGATTCCACTTGCTTCAAGATGTCCACCATTGTTCCTGTACCCAAGAAAGCAAAGGTAACTGAACTAAATGACTAGGGCACTGTAGCACTCACTTCTGTCATCATGAAGTGCTTTGAGAGGCTAGTTAAGGATCGTATCACCTCTACCTTACCTGACATCCTAGACCCACTTAAATTTTCTTACTGCCACAACAGATACACAGACAATGCAATTGCCATTGCACTGCACACTGCCCAATCCCAACTGGACAAGAGGAATACCTATGTAAGAATGCTGTTCATTGACTATACAGTGGGGCAAAAAAGTATTTAGTCAGCCAACAATTGTGCAAGTTCTCCCTCTTAAAAAGATGAGAGAGGCCTGTAATTTTCATCATAGGTACACTTCAACTATGACAGACAAAATGAGAAAAAAAATCCAGAAAATCACATTGTAGGATTTTTTATGAATTTATTTGCAAATTATGGTGGAAAATAAGTATTTGGTCAATAACAAAGGTTTATCTCAATACTTTGTTATATACCCTTTGTTGGCAATGACAGAGGTCAAACGTTTTCTGTAAGTCTTCACAAGGTTTTCACACACTGTTGCTGATATTTTGGCCCATTCCTCCATGCAGATCTCCTCTAGAGCAGTGATGTTTTGGGGCTGTTGCTGGGCAACACGTACTTTCAACTCCCTCCAAAGATTTTCTATGGGGTTGAGATCTGGAGACTGGCTAGGCCACTCCAGGACCTTGAAATGCTTCTTACGAAGCCACTCCTTAGTTGCCCGGGCGGTGTGTTTGGGATCATTGTCATGCTGAAAGACCCAGCCAAGTTTCATCTTCAATGCCCTTGCTGATGGTAGGCTTTGTTACTTTGGTCCCAGCTCTCTGCAGGTCATTCACTAGGTCCCCCCGTGTGGTTCTGGGATTTTTGTTCACTGTTCTTGTGATCATTTTGACCCCATGGGGTGAGATCTTGCCGTGGAGCCCCAGATCGAGGGAGATTATCAGTGGTCTTGTATCTCTTCCATTTCCTAATAATTGCTCCCACAGTTGATTTCTTCAAACCAAGCTGCTTACCTATTGCAGATTCAGTCTTCCCAGCCTGGTGCAGGTCTACAATTTTGTTTCTGGTGTTCTTTGACAGCTCTTTGGTCTTGGCCATAGTGGAGTTTGGAGTGTGACTGTTTGAGGTTGGTGACAGGTGTCTTTTATACTGATAACAAGTTCAAACAGGTGCCATTAATACAGGTAACGAGTGGAGGACAGAGGAGCCTCTTAAAGAAGAAGTTACAGGTCTGTGAGAGCCAGAAATCTTCCTTGTTTGTAGGTGACCAAATACTTATTTTCCACCATAATTTGCAAATAAATTAATTTAAAATCCTACAATGTGATTTTCTGGATTTTTTTTCTCATTTTGTCTGTCATAGTTGAAGTGTACCTATGATGAAAATTACAGGCCTCTCTCATCTTTTTAAGTGGTAGAACTTGCACAATTGGTGGCTGACTAAATACTTTTTTGCCCCACTGTATCTCAGCATTCAACACCAAAGTACCCTCCAAGCTCATCATTAAGCTCTGGGCCCTGGATCTGTCCCCTGCACTGTGTAACTGGGTCCTGGACTTCCTGACGGGCCACCCCCAGGTGATGAAGGTAGGAAACACTTTGCTGATCCTCAACACAGGGAACCCCACAAGGGTGCGCGCTTAGCCCCCTCCTGTACACACGCCTCCAACCTAATCATCCAGTTTGTAGATGACACAACAGTAGTAGGCAGCCTACAGGGAGGAGGTGAGGGCCCGGGAAAATATCTGGACCAGGGAAAATAACCTCTCACTCAACGTCAACAAAACAAAGGAGATGATCGTGGACTTCAGCAGAGGGATGGGACCGCAGTGGAGAAGGTGAAAGCTTCACGTTCCTTGGCATACACATCACTGACGATCTGAAATGGTCCACCCACACAGACAGTGTGGTGAAGAAGGTGCAACAGCTCCTCTTCAACCTCAGGAGGCTGAGGAAATGTGGCTTGGCCCCTAAAACCCTCACAAACGTTTACAGGTGTACAATTGAGAGCATCCTGCTACTTAGAGACTGCTACATAGGGCAGCAGTCTCTAAGTCTCAACTACATCGCCCGCAACTGTAGGGCTCTCCAGAGGGTGGTGCGGTCTGGCCAACGCATCACTGTGGGAAAACTATCTGCCCTCCAGGACACCTACAGCACCCAATGTCACAGGAATGCCAAAAAGATCATCAAGGACATTAACCACCCAAGCCATGGCCTGTTCACACCGCTATCATACAGAAGGTCGAGGTCAGTACAGGTGCATCAAAGCTGGGACCGAGAGACTGAAAAACAGCTTCTATCTCAAGGCCATCAGACTGTTAAACAGCCATCTCTTGCCGGCTTCCACCCGGTTACGCAACCCTGCACCTTAGAGACTGCTGCCCTATGTACATAGACTTGGAATCCCTGGCCACTTTAACAACGGAACACTAGACACTTTAATAATATTTAAATAATGTTTACTCATCTCATATGGAAATACTGTATTATTTTGTACTGTATTTTAGTCAATGCCACTCCAACATTCCTCAATCTAATGTTTAAATATTTCTTAATTACATTATTTTACTTTTAGATTTGTGTGTATTGTTGTGAATTGTTTTTAGATACTACTGCAATGATATATACTACTGCGCTGTTGGAGCTAGGAACACAAGCATTTCTCTACATCCGCAATAACTTCTGCTAAATATGTGTATGTGACTAATTAAATTTGATTTGATTTGGAGTTAACTGCAATCTGAAATAAATGCTTCACAGAGTTCAAGTAACACATCTCAACATCAACTATTCAGAGGAGACTGCATGTATCAGGCCTTCATGGTTGAATTGCTGCAAAGAAACCAAGAAACACAAGCAATGGACACTAGACCGGTGGAAATCTGTCCTTTTGGTCTGGTGAGTCCAAATTCACGATTTTTGGTTCCAACCACTGTTTCTTTGTGAGACGCAGAGTAGGTGAATGGATGATCTCTGCATGTGTGGTTACCACCGTGAAGCATGGAGGAGGAGGTGTGATGGTGCTTTGCTAGAGGCACTGTCAGGGATTTATTTAGAATTCAAGGCACACTCAACCAGCATGGCTACCACAGCATTCTGCAGCGTTACGCCATCCCATCTGGTTTGTGCTTAGTGGGACTATCTTTTGTTTTTCAACAGGACAATGACCCAAAACACACCTCCAGGCTGTGTAAGGGCTAGTTAACCAAGGAGAGTGAGTGTAGTGCTGTACCAGATGACCTGGCCTCCATAATCACCCGACCTCAACCCAATTGAGATGGTTTGGGATGAGTTGGATCGCAGATTGAAGGAAAAGCAGGCAACAAGTCCTCAGCATATGTGGGAACTCCTTCAAGACTGTTGGAAAAGCATTCCAGGTAAAGCTGGTTGAGAGAATGCCAAGAGTGTGCAAAGCTGTCATCAAGGCAAAGGGTGGCGACTTTGAAGAATATATTTAGATTTGTTTAACCCTTTTTTGGTTACTACATGATTACATACGTGTTATTTCATAGTTTTAATGTATTCACTATTATTCTCCAATGTAGAAAATAGTAAAAAATAAAGAAAAACCCTCGAACGAGTAGGCGTGTCCAAACGTTTGACTGGTACTGTATGTCTAAAGAAAAGCACACACACACATCACCTTTGACCGGCTAAAAACAGTCAGTGGCCCGAGCAACTGTCTGCCAAAATGGACATGAAATGTCACACCGGAGAGAATGCCTGACATTGGTCACTTAGAAAATGACCTAGATTCAGGCAGCAATTATAATCATTTCCCCAGCTTGGCTTTTTAATCTTCACTTTGCATGCTGCCTGTTGTCTGACCTGAACTTTCAAGCCAGGGGAACACACTGTGCTACCGTGCCATAAAGAAATTACTAATCTTATGAATTTGTAGCAGTCTCACACTAACACGAGGTTTTGCCCATCTTATTTATTGTGGAATAAAGTTGCCCCATCTGAATTCTGTTATACACTAAAAGACGCCTCCAGGGCACACATTGACTATTCAGGGCACGTTCACCATGATGTCTATGGAACTACTCAGTCAACATGGTCTAATTAGTCAAACCTTAGAAGCTATTTAAATCATCTCTTTGCCTGATGGTAGGTTGTACATGTAAAAACAGCCACTACGGTGCATCAACTTACTGTCATAACGTCTCTCATTCTATATACTGTACTATAGTACATAGCTAGTTGCTGCCACGCCAGCTTCTATCCCCAAGCCATAAGACTGCTGAACAATTCATCAAATGGCCTACCAGACTACTTACATTGACCCCCCCCCCCCTTGTTTTTACACTGCTGCTACTCACTGTTCATTATCTATGCATAATCCCTTTACCCCTACCTACATGTACGAATTACCCCAACTAACCTGTACCCCCACACATTGACTCGGTACCGGTACCCCCTGAATATAGCCTCGTTATTGTTCCTTTGTTCCTTTTTATTTAATTTTTTACTTTAGTTTATTTACTAAATATTTTCTTTAACTTTCTTGAACTACATTGTTGGTTAAGGGCTCGTCAGTAAGCATTTCCGGTATTCGGCGCATGTGACAAATAAAGTTGGATTTGATCAGATAATTAAGAAACAAAACAAAGGGGAAATGGGCATTGAAACTGTCCCGCTGCTTCGGAAATCATGCGTCAGATACTTTCATTTGGGAGAGCATAATATTCATGATGCCCGCACTGGACTGGAGAAGCAGCGTCAGTGTCAATAGGTCAGAGAGAGAATAGCGGTGTCAGAGAGAGAATAGAGGTGTCAGAAGGCATTTAAAAACAAACGCACGGTAAGGTCAGCAGAGATGTACCTGGCCGGCTCGTTGATGTGGAGGCGAGATAAGACGGGTCAGCCGGAAGCGTTTATTAATCAGCTCTTTTCAGCTGGATTCCTCTGAAATCTGAACATCGTGACAAAGCATTGTGCAAATAACTCAATATAAGCTCTATTATATCATTCATCTGGAGCTACACCATGTCCCCATGAAGAAGAAAACCAAGCAAGACCTCTGGGTTTACAGAGAAATGTATTGCAGTCATGCTTACCCAAACCTAATTGTTGGGCAGAACACTGGACCCCAACTGAAGCGAAATGGCTTTCACAGTGTCCCCTCACAAATATGTGGTTGTCTTATCTGCGGTCTGCAATCCCACTTTTGACACCAATGTAACAAGGGGCTCGTCTTGAAACCAGCAACCTCATTAATTTCCTACTTGAGAAACAATAGTGTAACATAATCTGTTGGTCCTTTTCATTGCCCTGAATGAATTGTCGTATTCCCTAGAACAATTGAGCACGTACTAAAAAAAACGAAAACAAAATAGGTACAGAGCGGGCTGTTCTTTGGAGATAAATTAGTCTTTGTCTATAGTAGAACATCTAGACGTCTTTGCTTACGGTAGACACCTATGGTAGAGATGCTAGCCCACAACAGATGTAGAACCTTCCCCCTTTATTTTCACACATGCTAATCATGTCATTATCGATCCACTTTCAGCAGAAAACCTCCCACACACACACACATTGGAAACGGCAACATAACATGGCAGAGCATAAATTAACATTCGTATGCCATGGCATTCAAACTACAGTACAGGACTATGTTCCTCCATTTCCATGACATTTTTAGAATGCATCTCTACTCAAAAGAAAATCGTTTAAGTTACTATCATTAGCTACTGGCTGATAATGTGAAGAAATTCATTGTAGTTGTCCAACTGCCTTAAGTCAGGCTCCATCAACATTGAATACTCTCGGCTAAAACAGTACATGCGAGTGAACCAACAGAGACATGGAGATGTCCCTCTGATATACTTTTGTCTCTATTCACAGCTCCCAGACCAAGATCATTCCTGAGGCAAGTTCTGGCCAGACAAAACAATACCTAGCATTTACAATAACAGTACAAGGAGGACTGTCAACAAAATGTTTATAATCATTGATACTGCCCACTGTACACTTCCAAAATAACTACTGCCACTACAGTAAACAATGGAATGAGTATTTCCGAATGTTGTTTATAATGAATAATAAGTGCCTAGAATTGATCCCTGTGGCACACCTGAATGCAGGTGTAAAATGTCTGACTCATGGCCACCTGCTGATACAATGATTTTAATCAATAAGCCCAGGCTTGTTAAAAGAGACAGTCTTTGAGTTGGGTAATAAATCCCACCCACTAAGCACACGTAAATATAGGCTTGTTTACAATAGAATACTATAAGATTCAGAGTGATATCATCCCATGCCCTTGAATTACACAAACCAAACTGTTCATGTAGATGTGTCTCGTCAGATTAAACAGCTCTTTAGGATTTTTCTTTGAAAACAAATACCATTTAATCCACATTTCACTAGCTTCTGTTAGAATGCAGTACTGTATTTATGGAGTTTGGAATTAAGGATATATATATTGAGACATGCCTGTGCCAGCTTTCAGCAGCTTTAAATCCCCACCGACTGACTACATGTGAGTGTGGTGATGTGCAGACTAAATGGCTATGGCAACTCAGAAGTGAAGTGTAGTAAAACTCATAAGTCCTTGGTGGACAATTGCAGACTTGTTGGGTCAGTTAGTACTTCATAGAACCCAGTCCAGAGTGCAACTCCTTCCTATGTGAGAGGTCCTTGGGAGGCTTCGCACGGTGCCGGTGACGCACTGCCTTTACATATTTCAGAGTGTTTGTTCCTCTGTGAGTGTGTTTCACAAGGTTATTGCGATAATCAGGTGAGGGAATGAAAAATGACCTGACATCTTGTAGACGGGGGACATGGCAGACCCCACACCTCTGAATAATGCAGGGCTGTCTGTCAAGGGCTCACACTCACACATATGTGCACACACAGACATGTATAAACAATCAAAATCGACCAATATATGTTGCCAAGTTTTAATTTACACTATGGTCTTGGTGAACAATCTACTTTCTGCTCTTTGCCTAAATGACTGCAAACATTTTCAGTAATATCTTCCAAATAGTTCAGCCAATTACTTCAAATACTTCAGCCAATTGCTGTGTGGCATGTTTTTCTTCCAGTATTGCATTTCGACAGGACTGCATCACTGAAATGTAGTAGTTCATTTGTAAGATGGGTCACTCCAAAAAAAACGAGGGAGAGTGAGTCATCTAGTCAGTACAATTGTAAGTCATTCAATAATCAATAAAATGCTGGGGGAGCGGATCCCTCTCTATTCCCTATACACGAGGATGCACTGCAGGCTAAAGACCAACTGTCCATTCCTATAGTATTATAATGAGCGGTAGTAAGGGTGGACCAATAATTTACCTGGGAATCATTATTAGAAACTGGTTTGAACTGGCCAGCAAGGCCCTGGCCATTCCACATTCAGGGGAAGGAGAGATGGAGTTAGGAATTGTGATAGAGAGGTCAGAATGAACTCACAGACTGCCAACATGGGCCAGCATCCATGTGGAAAGCTTTCAACACCTTGCATGACGAATTGAGGCTGTTCTGAGGGCAACTCAATATTGGTGAGGTGTTCTTAATGTTTTGTACATTCAGTGTATATTGGGTGTTTGAAATGCAGAATTTTAGATTCGATTACACGTTGGTTATTTGACTTTGTTTCAATGTTGATAGCGAAATGGTATATTTTAATCATCGTTATTGTTTTAATGTCATTCTGTCAGCCTCAGCGACAATTATTCGAATAATTCTATGGATGTTTTGTGCACAAATGTGATGACTGAAGTGTCTTATTATAGATTTTCAAATCTGACTTCTCTATGTAGTCATCTACGGAGATTGTCTTTCTGGGCCCGACGTCAGTTAAGCTGCAGTACCGAAGCAAGACTGTAGGAGCAGTCAAAAACGTGCTCCTAGACTGGATCCCTGGCCCCTTGGTCCAAACTCTGGCTCAACCCTAGCCCTAATTATGAGTCTTTTGTTCAACTCTGGCTCAACCCTTACCCTCACCCCACTTAAACTCCCCCACATCCAAATACCCAATATAATCCCAAATTACCACATCAAGAACCACTGTGATGAGGCCAAGCGGTTCACTTTGGAATGACTGAATCCTTTCATTACTTACAACTTTACTTGACCTGTCAATTAGTCAACAATGGATAGCAGCAGCCCGAAGGTGACCAAATGTGAAAGTCCACATCACTTGCACAACAACATGTGCCTTTCTACTCAGCAAGTGCTAATTGCATATCACCTGTAGCCACTTTCCCAATGGACGTCCATCATGGCTCAACACTGCAGTCCAGTTTCCACCTCCACTTGTCTGTGGCTGGGGAGTGTCAGGAAAGTAGGAACTTAATTACGCCTTGGTGATGGAGAGGGATCCTTGAGCTAAACCTTCTCCAGTGAATTATAATGAGACGACAGTGATGACAGCTGTTGAACTACAGTGGCAAGAAAAAGTATGTGAACCCTTTGAAATTACCTGGATTTCTGCATAAATTGGTCATCAGATTTGATCTGATCTCCATCTGTCACAACAATAGACAAACATAGTGTGCTTAAACTAATAACACACAAATGATTGTATTTTTCTTGTCTATATGAACCAAGAAGGGATAATATGCTACTTTTGACAAAGACCTGGAGGCGAACAGTGAGGACGAGTCTGTAGATGTCTTTATAACTTCTAGGTCTAATATAGGACGTATCAAGACCCACGTGGTGCGCACCATAGAGGCCTGAGGCTCCATGCACATTGAGCTCCACGAAGCGCAAGCTGCTTTCTGACTCATCAAAGTCCTGATGCGAAGAGAGGCCAGTGCATGCTTGGTCCCGTTTAACGCTCCTCGGGAGTCCAATCCCAACGCGCCTTACTAAATTTGAGAAACGCACAACTTGCCCTCATTCTCTGAAACAAAGCTGTGCACCTGACACCGGTGCTCTTCCGTCCAGATTTACATTGACGAAGGAAAAAAATCAGTATTGACTGTAGGCAAGTTGTTTACGGACCAGAAATTGCTCAGATGTTACCTAGGCCTAGGATATATCTGCTGGATACCATAGATTGAGTCATTTGACATTTATGGTGGACCTATTCTCTAACCGTAGACTTGATTGCCCTTACACACAAGCAGATACTTATTGGATTCAATCACACTAGAATAACATTAAAGAGAGGAAATTCCACAGAGGCAATAATTCAAGCCTCAAAGCCTAGAGTGATGTCACCCTCTAGCAAGGGGGGCATGCATGAAGTATCCCAGCATTTAGGCCTAGATATTGAAGAGCAATACGGCATTTGATTTAATCACACCAGTTAAGCCAATAGTAAAGGTGACTGTGGGAAAGGGAAAAGGGGGATACCTAGTCAATTGTACAACTGAATGCATTCAACTGAAATGTGTCTTCCGCTTTTTACCCAACCCTTCTGAATCTCAGAGAGGTGGGGGGGGGGGGGGGGGGGGGGGGGGGGGGGGGGGGGGGGCTGCCATAATCAACGTCCACCTCTTCGGCGCCCGGGGAACTGTGGTGTAGTGTAGGTCATTTTTTACTGACAATGAGATGATCAGTAATCTCACATTAGGCTACATTACATAATCTTGTCCTATTCGTGACGGTATTAGAAGGCACTTTATGTCCAAGTGATCCATAAATTAATTAACGTAATTCATCAAAATGAAACAATTGCAAAGTAAGTTGTGCTTGATATGCATTTGAACAAGGCATGTTGTAGTTTCCTTCCTTCGGACTGTTGCGTATTGAAGAAATGAGAACAACATCAATCATAAAGCATTATACAGAATGTTGACTTCTCTTATTTGATGTAGCACCATAGCAATATGGTAACATGACACCTTTCAACCTGGACTCAGGGATAGATGTAACAAAGTAAATATAAATCTGTCTCCCTCCATTTAGTATGATATGTTACATTTCCGTATGATATGTTACGAATTGCAATTCGTACAATATGTTTTAAAAAAGTGCAATACGTATGATATGTTATGAATTCCAATTTGTTGTGGCTAACGTTAGCTAGGTGGCTAACATTAGCTAGGCTAGGGTTAGAGGTTAAGGTTAGGGGTTAAGGTTAGGAGTTAGGGGAAAGGGTTGGCTAACATGCTAAGTAGTTGCAAAGTAGCTAAAAATTAGTAAGTAGCTGCAAAGTTGCTAATTAGCTAAAATGCTAAAGTTGTCTGTGATGGGATTTGAACACGCAACCTTTGGGTTGCTAGACGTTTGCGTTATATGGCGTCCATCCTCCCCGACCAAACTCCCTCTTTTAGTTTTAGCATAAGTAACCTTCTGTCTTATGTAACTATAACAAAGTAACATATCATACTAATTTGAGTGTCACAGATTTACATGTACTATGTTACGTCTAATCTGAGGCCAGGCTGCGACTTTGGAGGCACAATATAAACATGGTAATATATGGATAGGCTCCTAAAGTTTCACCCTGGTCGATGAATTCCTTGGTGTCGCGTGAATGTTTAATATCATTGACCGAGATATCCATCTCACCCAATCCATGCAACAAAAAAAAGTCTGAGGAGACGACGGTGTGACGTTTGAGCGAAACGGGAGCAGCACGGGGTTGGTTCTGTATAAATAGCCATCAAAAGTTTCCAAGCAACAACAGAAGCAAGTGCAGTACCCACGAGAAGAAAGAGTAAGGACCTGAGCTGTGAAATAGAAAGGGAGAGAATAATACGAAAGACACGAATAGTTGCCAAGAGAAATTAGCTGAAATTCGACTTGTTTCGCATTCTCTCAGTTCAAGCGCAAGATTTTGAGCACCATGGACAGCATCAGGGTTCGCTCACTCTTCTACCTGGGCGTCTGTCTGTCTGTCTTCAGTGTTGTTTGCCAGGGGCAGATGTCAGATGACAACAGACTCTCTTCACAAGAGGAACAATTTCCACTGGGATATGTCACCAGAGATTTGGTAAGTCACTTTACTAATTCACTTGGTTTTGTCCTTTTAGGATAAAGCATTTTGTTTCGATTCAAACCAATCCAGAACATGTTCAAGTTTGATCTATTTATCTATTATTTACCATCAACTGATGTGTGACTATTCTTTGATAGAGATGGAGGATGGTCTACTTTTACCTTACTTATTCAAATTAGCTATGTAGGCTATATGTTATCTACATCAGTGGTTCTCAACTGGTTTTGCCTAGTTACCCACATTGAACCAGGTTGTCTCAATCGTGGCCCAATATTCGCATAACGAAAAAGCATCGGCAAAATACATCCTGGAAAACTTTAAAAATATATATATTATATTGATATTACCTCTTTCATTGTCAATAATAAAATTTGGCCCATATTCTTGATGAAGAATGTTAGGAAACTCGCTGGTTTGAGACCACAAAATCAACCAAAATAGTGCTGCTCTATATTGACAATACTGTGATTGAAGAATTATTTTCAGAGAATACATTATTTAAAAAATTACGTTAATTATAATTTCTACACACTTGAATTCTAGTCGTTTAACTTCAGACTGTAGTATTTTTTCATCTTTTTTTTTTTCAAAGTTGTTTTACTCAGACACCGATGACCCATTCAAAACTTCACTCGACCCAAATGTGGGTCATGACCCACCAGTTGAGAATCGCAGATCTACATGATACATTTGTGCCCATTCTTTCCCAATGTAAAGTAGCCGATTCTATCGTCCCAACTTCAAGCTAATGTCGAAAAATCGATGACATGTAATATTTATTTAGTCTGATAATGAAGATGGTTCTAATAATCTTTATTGGGGACTTTTTTTCAGGCTAATGCGCTCGAGAGGCTTCTGGAAGGGGTACAGCAAGACGACAGGATAGGTCTATCAGTGGAGAAAAAAGCAAGTCTCATTCCAAGGGTAAGTAAATTAAGTCAAGAACCTTCGTTCTTTCACATCTACCTCATATCTCTCATTTCCAAAACGCAACAGGTTGTACAAGAGCCATCTATTTGGAGAGCCAGCATAGCCTATGGTGCTGTGAGAAGTTGTCTGTTACATTGAAGATGCTTTGATTTGGGAACAGAAATGCAAGTAGGACCTAATCAATTTAGGGAATTTCTCTCTTCTCTCATATATACAGTGTGATGTTGGAGAGCGGTGCGCTATGAAGCACGGGCCGCGCATTGGAAGGCTTTGTGACTGTCTGCGAGGCACCGCGTGCAACACATTTTTCCTGCGTTGTTACTGACCCCGGTCACATACCTATACCCTCAGACGCACAACGTTTCCGAGACCCAGGCGTGTGATACTCCCATGCACGCATGCCATTACCAATGTAAAAGTCAGTCTGCATGTATGACTGTCTTGAGTTCCTTTGTCTTCTCGAAGTATAACTAAATGTATTTCTTTGTTTATTAAAACGTCTTCTTAAGCTCCACGCGTCCTCTTGCATTGTAGAGTACTAGCCTTTTGATGACCCATTGAAAAAACAGTTCACTTACTATTTTCCTATTGCATTTGTAGCCCTACACCTACATTTGAATCAGTTTTGGTTAAACTCCAAATGGGTTGCTTATAATGACATTGAAAATTGAAACATTGGATTAAGTTTCATCCATCAGAAATACTGTCTAAAATGCTCTTTTTATTAGGCCTACATTTTTTTAGGTCGGAATTTTGAACACATTTTAGTTCATGGATAAAAGACCTAGGTGATAACTGCACATTTGGAAGTAATTTTACATTGTTGCAATAGATCCTAGGCCTTAATCTTGCCGAGAGATGCATTCACAGCTGTCTTGCTGCAGATGTCTTTGCTCCATAATGACTAGGCCTATGACTAATTGTGCTACCATCATAAGACTTTACAATCAAATATGAATCAACCTCTCAAGAATTGAGATGACCAGGATGGACAAGTGTTGATCTTTAATACCAGATGGATTTGGAGTCTGTCTCAGTCATTGGTTAATGGGCCAGTGTATATACAAACATTTATATGATGCACATTTCTATCACCAATAGTTTATATCAACCTGTCTGACCTTTTGGCTGAGATAATATGAAAATAATGTAATAATGTATGAGATATGAAGATGACCTATGGCCTTTTCAACCAGCAGATTTCAGATATTAAAGGCCAGGTGTCTTCAAAAATGTGATTCTCATGTATTATATATATCTACTTCCACACTATAAGGTTGGAATAATACTGTGAAATTGTTAAAATTATGATAATGCCCTTTAAGTGTAAGAGCTGTTGGAAAAGACCAACTGAAATATCAGCCTGTTTTGGTGGGATGGCGTTTTGGCCTGCCTGGTGACATCAGCAGGTGGTAAATTAGTGGATAGACCAATAAGATAGACCAAACCGCTCTACCAATAACAGCTAGTTTTCAGTTTCCCCTCCACTCTCAGACCACTCTGGCCAAATTCTTTCTAGAGAAATAGCTTATTTCTAAGAAGTTATTTTTGACCATTTTAATTGAAAACAATCACAGAAACCATGTATCCTTCAAATCTTTTTATGAAAATAAAATAGTGCCTTCAGAAAGTATTCATACCCCTTGACTTAATCCCATTTTGTGTGTTACAGCCTGAATTCAAAATGAATTAAATAGATGTTTTTATCATGACTCAGTATATGACCCAGATGCAGACACGAGAGGCGGACAGTTCGATTCTCAGAACATTTATTATAACAAAGGGGCAGGCAAAAGGCAGATCCAGGGCAGGCAGAGGTTTGTAAACCAGGTCAGTCAGACAGGTACAGGACGGAAGGCAGGCTCAGGGTTAGGACAGGCAGAAATGACAGAACCGGGAAGACTGGATAACAAATACTTGAGAACATGAAAAACGCTGGTAAGACCTAACAAGGCGAACTGGCAAGAGACAGAAAACGCAGGTGTAAATACACAGGGGATAATGTGGAAAATGGGAGACACCTGGTGGGGGGTGGAGACAAGCACAAGACAGGTGAAACAGATCAGGGTGTGACAGTTTTTCATCTCACCAATCTACACACAATGCCCCATAATGACAAAATGAAAACATGTTTGACATTTTTGCAAATGTATTGAAAATTAAATACAGACATATCTCATTTACACTTAGTATGACACTCCAAATTGAGCCCAGGTACATCCTGTTTCCATTTATCATCCTTGAGATGCCACTACAACTTGATTGGAGTCCATCTGTGACCAATTCAATTGTTTGGACATTTAGAAATGAACACACCTGTATATATATATATATATGGTCCTAAAGCTAACATTGCATGTCAGAGCAGAGACTATACCATGAAGTCTGTAGAGCTCCAAGATATAATTGTGATGAGGCATATACAGTATCTGGGGAACAGTATAAAAACAATTTGTAGATTGTTGAAAGTTTCCAAGCGCACAGTGGTCTCCACATTGAGAAATTGAAAAAATATTAAAGTACCCAGACTCTGCCTAGAGCTGGCCGTCTGACCAAACTGAGCAACCGGGAAAGAAGGACCTTGGTCAGGGAGGTGACAAAGAACCCAAAGAACAGAGTTCCTTGGCTGAGACTGCAGAACCTGCCAGAAGGACATCAGTCTCTACAGCACTTCACCAATCAGGGCTTCATGGGAGAGTGGCCAGATAGAAGCCACACTTGAGAAAAAGGCACATGACAGCACTTCTGGAGTTTGCAAAAAGATGTGAAAGGCTCAGAGCATGAGGCCAAAAGATTCTGGGGTCTGATGATACAAAAATGTAACTCTTTGGCCTGAATGCAAATCTATATGTCTGGAGAAAACCAGGCACAGCTCATTACCCGTCTAACACCATCCCTATGTGAAGCATGGTGGTGGCAGCATCATGCTAGGTGGATGCTTTTCAGCGGAAAGGTCTGGCAGACTGGTAAGTATAGAGGGAACAATGAATGGAGCCAAATAAAAGCAAATCCTTGATGAGAACTTGCTTCAGAGTTGAACATCTACAGAAAGACTTCACTGCCACTCCCAATCTAAATGGAGGATAGATGCTTGACTGCCGTTTGACAAATAAAAATATTCTAGTGCTTTTGTCCATAATAATCTCATCATGTAGTAGGCTATATCTGCAAGCTGTTGGCTTGAGCGCACGTGCCAAGACCATGGTGGGCACATATACTATATAACGCAAAATGTTTGTTCCAAAACCAACAGTAGAGTTTAAAATGTGATGAAAAGCCATTTAAAATGTGGGAATTTAACACAAAAGTTATTTTTATGTCCACTACCTCATCATGCTTTTATCCGCAACAAGTAAATTAGATGGAAAAACATGGTGGGAAAATGAGCATATTGTTTTTATGCAGATTATTTTGACTATTGGCATGAAAATGTCACCAACTGGATGGAAACCTAGCTAGTAAGGTTGTTACCCAGAAATGAGTGGATAGTGATAAAAATGATACACTATTTATTGCACAGAGTGATTCCATGCAAATTGTGACTTGTTAAATTGTGACTTTTTACTCCTGAATTTATTTAGGCTTGCCATAATAAAAGGGTTGATTACTTATTGACTCAAGCCATTTCATATTTCATTCATTTGTAAACATTTCGAAAAACAATTCCACTTTCACATTATGGGGTATTGTGTGTAGGCCAGTGACAATCTAAATGTAACATGTGGAAAATGTCAAGGGGTGGGAACACTTTAAGGCACTGTAGATTAACAAAAATTAAATTGTGTGATTAGCTAATAGGCAATGTTTGTCCTGTCTTGTGGATATAAACCATGTTTGGTTCATTTGAGCTAAACGCCAAGGCCTACAGCCTGTGTCAACCTGTCAAAGTGTCATTGCACCTGATGTGATCATTAAATCCGTTAACTTCTCTAGGCTAGGGGGCAGTATTTTCACGTCCAGATGAAAAGCATGCCCAAAGTAAACTGCCTGCTACTCAGGCCCAGAAGCTAGGATATGCATATTATTAGTAGATTTGGATAGAAAACACTCTTTTCTAAAACAGTTTGAATGATGTGAGTATAACAGAACTTATTTGGCAGGCGAAACCCCGAGGACAAACCATCCAGTATTTATTTTTTTGAGGTCACTCTCTTTTCAATGGGAATCTAGAATTCTAAGGCAGTTGCTTGCAGTTCATATCGCATCCAATGGATGTCAACAGTCTTTAGAAATTGGTTGATGTTTTTCCTTTGTGTAATGAAGAAGTAGCCCCGTTCAGAACGAGGGTCGAGTGAAGTGTACTGTTGTGGTTGAGGCACGTGACCTGAAAGCACGCTCCACTCTGGGGCGGCAGGGTAGCCTAGTGGTTAGAGCGTTGGACTAGTAACCGAAAGGTTGCAAGTTCAAATCCCCGAGCTGACAAGGTACAAATCTTTCATTCTGCCCCTGAACAGGCAGTTAACCCACTGTTCCTAGGCCATCATTGAAAATAAGAATGTGTTCTTAACTGACTTGCCTAGTTAAATAAAGGTAAAATAAAAATGTTGCTTTCCTCTAGTTTTGGAACACAGTTTATCCCATCTTAAATTTGATTGATTATTTATATTAAAAAATACCTAAAGTTGTTTGAAATGTTTGGACAAAGATTACGGGTAATTTATGAGATATTTTGTGGTCATGTTGCGTGAGTTAGAACCAGTATTTTTCTGGATCACACGCGCCAAATAAATTGACATTTTGGATATAGAACGACAGAATTAATCGAACAAAAGGACCATTTGTGATGTTTATGGGACATATTGGAGTGCTAACAGAAGAAGCTCGTCAAAGGTAAAGGATTAATTATATCTTTATTTCTGGCAGATTTAATTGATTGTCTGTGTTTGTTTGGTGGGGTGCTATCCTCAGATAATCGCATGGTTTGCTTTCGCCGTAAAGCCTTTTTGAAATCTGACACATTGGCTGGATTAACAAGTGTAGCTTTAATTTGGTGTATTGCATGTGTGATTTCATGAAAGTTTAATATTTATAATTTAATTTTGGCGCCATTTCACCGGATGTTGTCAAATCGATCCCGTTAACGGGATTTGAGACATAAGAAACAGGAAGATTACTGTGCATTGTGTCAGTAATCGACGTCGAGACAAATATTGTTTGGGGACAACGCCATCAAACGACTCACCATTTGACCAGGAATCCGCTCAGCACCTTGGAGCGCAACTGTCTGACCACTGTGGAAATTACCGTGAAATTCATCAGTGTATCGTTTCTGCTGTGTTGTGCACTTTCTGTCTGTTGGAGTAGAGGCAAGATTACCAGACATCCTGTCTTTGAAAACGCGTGACTCACACGAGCATAAACTGGTAAATTAGGTTAGGTATCCTGGCTATGATTCAAACAGCATAGTCATTTGATAAGGCTAAGAGAATAACTTAATGCTACGAATCAATTGTCTAGTATAATTGTTTAATGGTAAGAGTATGATGATTTTTATTATGGTCTCGGCCCCAATATAGCTGTCATTTTCACTCTTCTATTCTAGTTCCAAGATAGGGGACAGCTTCAGAGGGAATGGTCTTCCTTAGTTTTGAGAAATTCCTGGAGTATGTCAACGTTTAATGTTACGCAGAAAGCGAATCACAATTATTGTACATTATGGTCTGTAACTAACCACAGGCTTAGGCCTATCTTATATGCCTCACAGAGCTGCTTTTTTGTTGAGCCGTTTTTTTTTTTTTTTTTTAATATGCAGTTGGACAACTTTTTTTAGGAGCCTAACCCTGTCTCCTTTCCTAATTTTTGTATTTTATAAACCAAAGGCCCAATCAAAACCTTTAACCAGGTTCCTGGGATATCCCAGTTAGGCCTACCAGCTTTGAGTAGGGCTCCAAGTTTCTCTAGTTGCCTTCAGTTTGATTCTGTAGTACTAGAGCAACATCTAGTGGTTACTCAGAAACCTACACCAACTTCAGTGCCCTTGTTTGGTTATTGCAATCGCTCACAAACAAAATCAACTTTGTAATTTACTTTTCTCTTTTAGTGCAATTCCAACATGGGAAAGTACTGTTCTGTCAAAGATGGAGCTCAACATGGCCACATTATCTGCTGTCCAAGAGCATCAAAAGAGTCTGTGGAGCCTAATCTAGATTGCCCATGTCAGTTGTGCTGTTTTGTCTCCCTCCAACTGTATTGATAACAGAACTGCACATTTTCAAGTGAAAAATACAATGAATGCTTTCCTGGTACATCAAAGTG
This sequence comes from Oncorhynchus kisutch, assembly GCF_002021735.2. Lineage (NCBI taxonomy): Eukaryota > Metazoa > Chordata > Actinopteri > Salmoniformes > Salmonidae > Oncorhynchus > Oncorhynchus kisutch. The sequence goes on along the minus strand of NC_034190.2, from coordinate 31,895,944 downwards.
TATTGATACGAATACTGTAGACCAAGTTGTCTCCGGGAAGCATCTTTTTCATATTCAACTTGTGTTGTCGATTATATCCCCGAAAAGTGGATAATTACAACAAAAACCCAGATTTCCCCCCTCATTTATTTTGTAATCTGTCAGCTGCTGAGGTTTGAAAACATCGTACACCTTTCCTAAAAATACATTATTTACAGTTGAAATTTAAAAATATGATAATCATTACTTTGAACAAATCTGGAAAATCTTGGCAATCACTAAGCTCAGAGACCAACCAACATAAAAAAAAAAAAGTCACAATCAGTGGAAATCCAACCCTTTTTTAAATGAATGTGTGTCGTGTATATTGGAAACTCTATAGCCTATCAAAAACACTAGTAGTCAAATGTTAGTGTTTGCATTTAGAACCATGTCTGCAATGGAATCTCCAAACACACAAGATTTCACAACATAGTGATTGTAGACTTTCAGTAGAACACCAATACTGAAACTTGGAAATATGAAACCAGCATGACACTCATACTCCAGTACACGGTAACACTATGCAAACCCATCCCCTATTTTTTTTAATGTAACCTTTATTTAACTAGGCAAGTTAGTTAAGAACAAACTCTTATTTATGCCCCCATAAGACTGATTTTTGATCCATTCGAGTCACAGACATAGTTATTAGTCCATGTTTCCAAGTGAGAGAGGGCATTTGACACTATATTATATTCTTGGTTCTCTCAGAGAACAGAAACATGTGCCAGAAACTTGTTTGGCATTTGTCAGACAATTCTGTATACAGGCAAAAAATAAATAAATTCAAACGTAATTAAAGAACCATGTATGTGGCTTGAACGAATCCATCAATTGTCTTCTACTTAGAATGCAGCCAGTTCCCAACGTTCATCAATTTCACAGACTTTGTCTAGATCAAAGTACCGCAAGTTCACTGCTCAGAAGAGCCATTCCCTTTAGGGATAATAATTCCATTGACAAAACGCCAGACACTGTTCATCATTTGTCCTTTGGCGGGTTATAATTAGGGCTGGAGTTTCATTCTCAATCTTGATTTCATTTTCATTTCTTCAATAACAAAATTTAGAAACCGTTTTCCAGTAAGCCTGGCCCATTGTCGGATATACCGTTCTCCAGACCTCCATGCTGTTGAAATTCAGTGGCTCTGTTCATTCTTAAGAGTTTGAAATGAGCTGAGCGACTATGTTGAGGTCTATTAGTCTCTTCACTCTGGTGTACTGCGCTAGATGGACTCGATCTGCCTGCGGACTTTCTCGGAGGCAAGCCGATCCAGCGAACGTTGCCTAGCGACCACTACGAGGGCGAACAGTATGGTAAGGCCCAACATGGCTCCCTCAAACTTCCAGAAAAGGTGTTCCTCCATCAGGGTAGAGCGGCAGCTATGTGCAGGAGGGAAACAAGCGTCTTTATTATGGAAATATTAGCTTGACTGAATAGTATTTCTGATATGTAAAAATCATAAATAGATCTTCATTCAAACTTAAATCAGTCTGTGTAGTAGTCTAAACATTTGAGTTTGTCTCCTGTAATCTATGATGAAAAAGTGCTTCATAGCGTACTTTTTATTATTAGTCAACTGTTTACGCAGGTTAATTACATCCAATTCACACAAGATCTGGATCCAACCTGTCAAATCAAGAGATCGCTCGGCATCACAGCAACGATCACAAAGAAATGTCAATAGGAGCTGTAGGGACTCACCTCTTGTACTCGTCTTTATTAGACTTGGTGCAGTTGATCCTCTCCACGTATCCCGTCTGAGTACATGCTGCCCATGACTTCTAGAGTGAGGACAGGATGGTTAAGGGTGCCTAGCCTACCAACTGCTAAATGATGCATCAACAAACACAAAACAATGTTTTAATTACAGTAATGTGTTGGTGGAAGGTGCAAGGCAATTTAATGGGTTTACACCGAATTTACAAGTCCAACAGAAAAGTTGGGGAGAGGGATCTATTTTGGCTGGGAAGCATCCTAAACCAGAAAACAATACCAGTGTTCTCTTTCACTGAGCTATCTCAAAACCTGTCCACTTTAAAATCAGATACGAGTATCTAAGTTTCTCTATAGCTAACAGTTAAAAGGCCTTGTTGCAGCTTGAAATCCACTGTCATAAGCAACCATTTGGACTGTGAGGTGGCTTAAACCATGACTACATTAATGGCATACATTCACATCACCCAACAATAAACTATTAAGCAGAGAACTATTGGAGGATGAAAGGAAAAGTCAGCAGAAGTGTGGGGAGGGAGATGGACAAAGAGAGAGATCTCACCGACTGGAAAGCGTTGCACTGGGAGCATTCCACCGCAACCACAAACTCCTCAATCTGCCAACAGGGGGTGGTTACCGGCCTGGCCACTAGAAGACAGGCAAAACAAAAAGCCTTGAATCAGTATCTGAAAAGGGCTGAGAATAGTTTTGACAGAAATTGTGCTTAATGACACAAACAGAGGCACACATATTCTTATCCTGACAGGAGTCAAGCAAACTGGAGCTTCTACTGGAACATTGATATATGTTGCAAATAGTAGATGCACATATCAGCCCCACGCACAAACATTTGCTTCTCCGTGAAACATGTTGCTAACTTGCTATACTAAAAATGTATGAGCACTCTCATTTGTGTTTGCAGCACCACATCAATCCTGTACTCAAGGTCTCCAACTCATTCTTAAATACAGATAAAAGTATAGTACCTGTGGTCTTCTCCTCACTCAGCAGAGCTGCACCAAACACTCTGAAAGAGACAGTAATGACAGTTAAGTTCTGAAGCAATGCAGAGCATAAAGCATTATCAGCAAGAAGTACAACACCAGTACACTCACCTGAGAGACACCAAACCCCAGAAGAGTGCATGCAAAGCCAGGACTCTGGGCCTCAAGCACAACATGGGGATTCTGCAATCGCTCTCCATCCTCCCCATGCAGGTGTGTGAGATGTGTGCCACAATTACAACCAAGGCTGGAAGCTTGTCATAGTGGAATTATCCTCTATGGTCCAAAATGGCTGATACCTGTCACACAATCAAATGACCACTAAGAGACAAACAATGGGCAAGGGCGATGCTCATGTTCAACAACTAAACACCTCTTTATCCCTTTTATAATTAGCAACCACTAAGACACTGTTTAAAGGTCAAAGAAGCTTATCTAGTTGCCACTGTTAATCTCATTACATGTCCAATTGAAGCATGCTGGTTCAAGTTCAACTGTGTCTAGAGCTGGACCTCAGACCTCTGTCTTCCAGTCATTTAAAACGACCCCCCCCCCCAACAGTAACAGCGTAGGTCGACTGTGGACACCTAACGTTACTTCTGTGGGGAAGGTCTGCTGCTAAACAGCTGTAACCGACTTCATGATGAATACATTAGCCAGGTGTGGTTTATCCAGCAATTTATCTCTGAACTCACCAGTGAATGAGACAATGCAGTAAATATTTCAACAGTCAACTGGACTTCAACCTTGATCTCATCTTTCCAATAGCGATATTAGGCAGCTCCTTAACCTTGTGAGCAAAGCAAATAACGCGGGTCGCTTTTAGGGAGTGCAGTTGTGGCCAACTAACGTTAGCTGGCTAACAGCTGGAAACAGTTACAACGCTAGCTAAGTTAGTTAACTATTATCAGTTATATAGTGAGAAGATGGCATACTAGCACACTCACCAAAAGCCCTTATACAAATGCTGAAAGAATTGAACGTAAAAACCACGCCTGGCCAATGTATGCATCACGAAGCTAGCTAACTGTTAGCTAGGTAACGTCAATAGTAAACTGTGTTAACTTTTTTTGACAACGTGAAAGTAATAATTATAGAATAGCTAGCTAGTAGCACTATCATAACTTCGTTTAGGCACTAACTAACCAACAAGTTAGCTACATGACATACCAAACAAGATGATTAGTAGCTGGCTATTTTGTTCCAAATAGTCTTGCTAGGTTAACAACTAACTCTACGTTAGCTAGTAACAACGTTATATAGTGAGAAGATAGCTAGCCAGCATAACTCACCAAAAGCCCTTCTCATACACATGCGGAAAGAATTTAACATAAAAATGTACCCTTAGATTACGATATTATTCGTTGAAAAACAAACCTTAAGATGTCGAACAAATTGTTGGTGTGATTAGGTTGCTTTTTCTTTCAGTTCCGGAGTAGCCGTCCAGTGGAGAAGAGCACAGCCATTTTGAGTCATGTTGTAAACGCTGATGAATACACACGTCATCAAATGCGTTGCACCCGTTCCCAGTACCGACAGCGCCCCCTAGCACTCGTCTTGAAAGCAGGCCTTTAATAACCTGTGTCTAGGTCTGCTGCTAGTGAAAGAACTGGAAAACAATTTATATGACAAATTATGTTGGATAACTGAAATGTCTAGGGGCCCGGTCTGCCCAGATGATGACCAACTCTACTCTATTACACTTTCATTCAAATGTATCTTTTGGGCATACATTGGCCTTATGTATAATATTGCTCTGTAGTATCTAACTTGATATTTGATCATGTCAGATCAAATGTAGGCCTACTTCATTTCCAGTTGACCGTAGCCAATGCACGTCCCCAATACCTGCCCTTATGAAAAAAAAAGATTGCTGTCGGGGTGCAGTATAACTGCAGTACACTGTAGTATAACTGTATTGAGAGTGCAGTGTAACTGCAGTATGCTTCAAATACTGCTTCCAAAAGAACCGTTTTTTTTTACTGCATTAATTTTGCAGTGTGTCTGCAGTTACAGTGCAGCATAACTGCTGTTCAACTGCAGTTATTCTGAAATTACTGCGTCCAACATACCACAGTTGACAGCAGTTACTGCACTTTTAACTGAAGTTTCAAAACTGCCATCTTTTTTTGTAAGGGTGATACATAAGCAGGTACAGCAGATTATTGGAAATACAGGTCCACTGTGTCTCCAATAATGTTATATACTGGTAGACCATGGCGGTGTCTATTCATAAACAATGGTAGATACTATAATGGTAGATATAATATATAACTATAATGGTAGAAACAATGGTATATACTAGATTCTATAATACAATTATACCAGGTTGGTTGTGGCCAATGATTTGGAAATAAACTCTCAAAAGAGAGGACTAAGTGATTAAAAAAAAGGACAATTGTTCTATGGTGTGGTTGATATATAAATATATAATAAATTAGCCATAGTTAACCTGTAAGAAACTATAAACAGGCACTATGTAACAACAATGTAATTACAACGTCGTCACAATGTCATGGGACACAACACTCAAAACCACATATCCCATATCAACAAAGTTGTTTTTGTCTGTGATGAAAAAACTAAGCATGGGTCTTGTAGTTTAATTTTGTGGTTTACACCCCTCCCGCTTCTATTAAAGAACAACATATCCCACAAAGCGCTTCGAAATGACGTGAATAAAGTCGTCCTTCTCGGCTTGCAACTTGTTCTCTGGGGGCTTGTGTCAAGTTAATTGTACACTAATTGTGATCCATTATGTTTATGGCAGGTACAGGCAACGGGGGCTGCGGGGTAGGCCAGGGGCCAGGCTCTAGTTCTGGGTCCTGCAATCCGCGAAAGTTTAGCGAGAAGATAGCACTCCTCACCCAGCGGCAAGCTGAGGACACCGCAGCCTTCCAGGAGGTTATGATGGACATCACTTCCACCAGGGTGAGTCAAGAGTACAGGCCTACGCGCTTTGTGTTGATAAAACTTGAGTAACCACAAAGCCGTGAGAAAAAAAAATCAAGCGTCAGTGATGTTGACCACCAGACAGTCAGAGGACTTTGTTTTTACTTTTCAGAGACGCAATACATTCCAGGCCATATTAAGCAGCGCGCTCGATTTTGCAATATAGAGACTATCACCGCAAATAGTCTATACCCTGGTTGACAAATCTCAGTTTAATCCAAAGTGTCGATATAATTTAACTTCAAAACACTCTAACTGTAATCTTTAAACATAATACATGCTTTATATATACTTATACCACATTTATTGCATGCTTATAACACCTGTTGATTTGCCATAGAGCTGCATGGATTGCAGGCTTCCCACAATCTCCAAGGCAAGAATTACAAATTGCAATCTTGGGGTAGCCTGCATAGTAGATTTGAACAATGTAAATATGTTAAGAGTTATGGGCTATGTCCTCACGTTGCTATTCATGGGGGTGTCTATTAGGCTAGGAGTGTGCTGATTTGTTATTGTGTCAATATTAAATATAATTACTATTCTATTTCTATGGGAGTGTGTGTCATTGTCCAAGTACACAGTTGGAGTGCTACAACCTCAGAGTTCAGTGAGTGTATTAAGTAGTGGATAATATGATACTTTATGTTATCGTTTTGGAATCTAATTGCCTTCTGTGAATTTGACTCCAGCTTTTTTTTGAGTCAGGGGTGTAATAAATATATGTTTGAAACATGGTAGACGTATGTGTAAAGTGCGCAAGTTTTCGTTCCCCTATTCTGCGTTATAGAGCGCACTGTCCATGTTATAGCTGGGCTACATTGCACCTCAATCTTCAATGTTGTGAACACAATGCAGAATCCTATTGAATAAGCCTCTGGTGTCACAACCTGGTCTCAGAGCATTTTGTATTATTCTGTATGTAAATCTGGGACACTCCATTAGTATGATATGTTGCGTTTCGTATGAGAATGTATTAATTTGTGGATGTCCATCACCTATTTCGTATGACATGATACAAATTACAGTTGGTATATGTTACGAATTTGCAAAACGTACAATATGTTATGAATTTGCAAAACCTACAATATGTTACGAATTTGGGAAACGTATGATATGTTACAAATTCAGGCTAGGTGGCAAACGTTAGCTAGCTGGGTAACATTAGCTAGGCTAGGGGTTAGGGTTAGATAAAAGGGTTAAGATTAGTGTTAGCTAAAAGGGTTAAGGTTAGTGTCAGGGGAAGGGTTAGCTAACATGCTAAGTAGTTGCAAAGTAGATAAAACGAACAATGGTAAAAAGGTATACCCAAATGCGCTTCAGCACAGCTTAAATGAAAAAAGGGGGGGGGGGGGATCAGGTGCTTGACTGAAGGACTTGAAAATGCAAAAAACATCCCTTACCCTATGGGAGAATAAAGAGCACTCTGTTGCTGCATAAACCGGATCAATTTATTGACGGGACAAACAAACAATAGGCCTACGTTTTGGCATGAATTGCCTTCATCAGAGTGTCCGATGAAGGTGAACCATGCCGAAAGCGTAAGCGATTCATGCAAAAACGTAAGCCTATTGTTTGTTTGTCCCATCAAAAAATGTATCAGATTTACACAGCAACTGAATGCTCCTTTTAGTCACAAGTTGAAGTATCCTGGGATAAGGAAAGTTTTTGGATAAAAGTAAGTAAGTAGCTGAAAAGTTGCTAATTAGCTCAAATGCTAAAGTTGTCCGTGATGAGATTAAAACACGTAAGCTTTGGGTTGCTAGATATTCGGGTTCCACCCTAGTTTTGTTTTTTCCTTAAGTAACCATCTGTCTTATGTAACCATACCAAATGGAAAAACATATCATACAAATTTGAGTGTCCTGGATATACATTTACTATGTTACGTTTAGTCAATGAGACCAGGCTGGGTGTCAGGTGCAATGAGTTGCAGCCCACTGCTCTGGCTTGAAATGGAGGAGCCTAGACTTCATGGCACTTGTTTTAATGTAGATCTTTGACCTCTTGCATAGCCTACACTTTACATATCATTAATACCCTAATTCAACATGTTACCTAACCACCATGCAACACTATCCTTAAAATAGAAATAGGAGACGGTAGTCAGCTACACTTATGGTTTATTACACATTGGCTTTTGAAGTATGCCAGGGTATTTCTCCTGTAGTATCTGATTTCCATGTTCATGCCAAGGGTTGGCAGTTAGGGGGTATTCTTTCCGAGACTGAGCCAACAGTAACCTTGACTCACTCTTATAGTGTCACTATATACGGAATATACTTTGTCTCAGTTTTACAATTACCAGTAATTCCATTATACAAGTGAGACTATTATAACATTGACTGTAAATGCCATTAGCTTTTTCTGGTAATTAACCAAATGAAACTAGTTGTTGTCTTTATTCACTCCTCCTTCAATCGCCCAACTCTTTCCGGGTCTCAGATTCAGGTCCAGAGAGCGAGGCAGGCCAGAAGCTTTGGCACCTATTACGGAGGCTCCCTTCCCAATGTCAACCAGATTGGGAGAAGCACCTCAGATGGACAGGTGAGAGTTATTCCTAACATATGACTTTTAACTACATGACTTACTATTTACAACCATTTGTCTATTTATTAGCCTATTTACGTACATGTAGGCTATAGCAATGGTTATATGATGTACAGTTGAAGTCGGGAAGTTTACATACACCTTAGCCAAATACATTTAAACTCAGTTTTTCACAATTCCTGACATTTAATCCTAGTAAAAATGATCTGTCTTAGGTCAGTTAGGATCACCACTTTATTTTAAGACTGTGAAATGTCAGAATAATAGTAGAGAGAATGATTTATTTCAGCTTTTATTTATTTCATCACATTCCCAGTGGGTCAGAAGTTTACATACACCCAATTAGTATTTAGCAGCATTGCCTTTAAATTGTATAACTTGGGTCAAACTTTTTGGGTCGCCTTCCACAAGCTTCCCACAATAAGTTGGGTGTAACTGAGTCAGGTTTGTAGGCCTCAAACCTCGCACATGCTTTTTCAGTTCTGCCCACAAATTTTCTATAGGATGGAGGTCAGGGCTTTGTGATGGCCACTCCATTACCTTGACTTTGTTGTCCTTAAGCCATTTTGCCACAACTTTGGAAGCATGTTTGGGGTCATTGTCCATTTGGAAGACCCATTTGGGATCAAGCTTTAACTTCCTGACTGATGTCTTGAGATGTTGCTTCAATATATCGACATAATTTTCCTTTCTCATGATGCCATCTATTTTGTGAAGAACACCAGTCCCTCCTGCAGCAAAGCACCCCCACAACATGATGCTGCCACCCCCGTACTTCACGGTTGGGATGGTGTTCTTCTGCTTGCAAGCCTCCCCCTTTTTCCTCCAAACATAGCAATGGTCATTATGGCCAAACAGTTCTTTTTTTGTTTCATCAGACCAGAGGACATTTCTCAAAAAAGTACCATCTTTGTCGCCATGTGAAGTTGCAAACCGTAGTCTGGCTTTTTTATGGCGGTTTTGGAGCAGTGCCTTCTTCCTTGCTGAGTGGCCTTTCAGGTTATGTCGATATAGGACTCGTTTTTACTGTGGATATAGATACTTTTGCACTTATCTTCTCCAGCATCTTCACAAGGTCCTTTGCTGTTGTTCTGGGATTGATTTGCACTTTCCGCACCAAAGTACATTCATCTCTAGGAGACAGAACGTGTATCCCTCCTGAGGGGTATGATGGTTGTGTGGTCCCATCGTGTTTATACTTGCATACTATTGTTTGTAAAGATGAACGTGGTACCTTCAGGTGTTTGGGAATTGCTCCCAAGGATGAACCAGACTTGTGGAGGTATACCATTTTTTTTCTGAGGTCTTGGCTGATTTCTTTTGATTTTCCCATGTTGTCAAGCAGAGAGGCATTGAGTTTGAAGGTAGGCCTTGAAATAGATCCACAGGTACACCTCCAATTGACTCAAATTATGTCAATTAGCCTATCAGAAGCTTTTAAATTCATGACATAATTTTCTGGAATTTTCCTAGCTGTTTAAAGGCACAGTCAACTTAATGTATATAAACTTCTGACCCACTGGAATTGTGATACAGTGAATTATAAGTGAAATAATCTGTCTGCATAAACAATTGTTGGACAAATTACTTGTGTCATGCACAAAGTAGATGTCCTAACCGACATGCCAAAACTATAGTTTGTTAACACGAAATTTGTGGAGTGGTTGAAAAATTAGTTTTAATGACTCCAACCTAAGTGTATGTAAACTTCCGACTTCAACTGTAGGCTACTGAAAGTCAAATGAACCCTTGATCTGTCTGACTGTTAGGTTCAGCTCCCCTGTAGTCCAGACAATGGCTGCCCCATAAGACTTCACCCAATGGCAGAGCGGACACAAGGAGAGGGGCGGCTCAGTTTCCCAGTCAGGCCAAACAGGAGACATGTATCCTTTATCCTCAGTCAAGGGCAGGCAGTGACGGGTCACTTAAAGTGACAAAGTGAAGTGAGGTCACTGCTAGTGTAACAATGTCTGTATTGCTTAGTTGATCCTATAGGACAGTGGTCACCAACCGGTCCAGCCAGTCCTAGTCAATCACCAAACATTTCATTAAAAAAACAACGATAAAGCCTTGCGTTCCTATTTTCGTATTTGTTTCGTGCTGTTGACGGTAGGTGCACTTGATTCAGCAGCCCTAGCGCCGGGAAGGCAAGGTGTTCCCATTTTGAACCATTTCATATCTATGAAGGTAGAACTCCGCCTACCCGGCCGGCCCAGCCTGCATAGTAGATAGCAAATCAAGTGCACCTATAGGCCAATCAGATAGCTCAGATCACTGTGTCCCAAAAGTTTCCTTGTGCCATAGACTGTAAAAAGAAGCCTCAAACGCACAGCGAAGTTGATCATGTGAAATTTCAAAGCTTTTAAAACCATGGCTAGAGAGAGACTCAATGAATATAGCAAAGAGCTGCTGTTTTCATGAGTAAGTTCATGTTTAAGTTGTTATTCAGCACTGTAAACACTTTGTTCAAAAGTTTAATAAGCCATAAAATGTTTGTTTCGATAAAATTGCGTTATTATTTGCAGGCTTGTGTCTTTTTTATTATCGAGGAATATTTCACTTTCTCTGGTCATAGGACTAACAACATGAATTGGTGCACGAGGCAGAAGTAATGCAGTTCGACTTAAGTTTCGCCATCAGCTGGAGGACTGTGTCCCTTTTCTCAGCGGAGGGAGAGAGAAGGGACGGTGAGTCCCCTATTTGACCTAGATAGTTTGTGTGTATACATTGATATGTAGGCTACATGTGCCTTTTAAAAAATGTATATAGTTCTGTCCTTGAGCTGTTCTTGTCTAATGATGTTCTGTATTGTGTCATTCTGTATTATGTTTCATGTTTTGTGTGGATCCCAGGAAGAGTAGCTGCTGCTTTTGCAACAGCTAATGGGGATCCTAATAAAATACCAAATACCAATACCTCCCCTCAGACTGAGCATCAGATGCAGGCCTTCAGTCCTGTAAAAAAAATGTTTTTCACAAGTAATACATTAAGTGATATATTACCAGTGTGATCATATTCCTTTATATACCATTTATTTTAAATATAACTTCAAAAGGGTCTGAGAAGGACAACATTGGCAGGGCAATTCAAGCGTCACCAATATGCAGTGATAAGGTATTGGGCCTATAGCCTACTGCACAAACCTCATTGCTACAGTACTGTTTTCAATGGGTTAATGTTGTATAGGCTTATGTTTTTTAAGTCATGTTTTTATTTATTTTTTACATTTTTTATTTATTTTTTAAAATCTGAGCGGTAGATCTCGGCTTGCATTTTGACTTAGAAAGTGATCTTGACTAATAAAAGATTGGTGAACACTAACATAGGACTGGCTGTGATTCATAGTTGGCTAAAGCACAAACAGAAGCTATTAGGGCAAGGTTTTCTAATGGCCAATGCTAACGTTAGCCATTTGCTACTCTAGTAAAGTAAGCACACAGAAATGATGCTCGTCCTCCATGCACTCCAGATATCTGAAGTGCATGGACGACAGTGCTTGACATGGACTAAAATAGGGGCCTGTGCTCATTTTGGGTGCCAGCACTGTTTACATTTAGATGCAGGAGCTCCACAATACTTTTGAGCTAATATTCTAGAAGAGGAACAGGAGCTCAAACAGGGGCGGCAGCGTAGCCTAGTGGTTAGAGCGTTGGACTAGTAACCGGAAGGTTGCAAGTTCAAACCCCCAAGCTGACAAGGTACAAATCTGTCGTTCTGCCCCTGAACAGGCAGTTAACCCACTGTTCCAAGGCCGTCATTGAAAATAAGAATTTGTTCTTAACTGACTTGCCTAGTTAAATAAAGGTAAAACAGTAGTAAAATGTTGGTGCCAGTACTCAGCTCCGGTGAGCTCCTGCCCAAGTCAAGCACTGGAGGACGACCATAAAAGTGGATGTAAAGCAATAAATATATTGCAATAAAGGGGTGAACTAGCCTTAAATCCACGGTAGACTACTTCCTGCCTATTGCAAGATGACCAAACATCTATTGTGTGTAAAAGCGGGCTGGGGTCAAATGCCACACTACTGTTCTTCGGCTCTCCCCATTTTGGTTCCCTTTTGGGTTGTAGGTAGAACCCTTTTTGGGTTCCATGTAGAACTCTCTGTGGAAAAAGGGTTCCACCTGGAACCAAAAAGGGTTATTCAAAGGGTTCTCCTATGGGGACAGCCGAAAGAACCCTTTTCGGTTCTAGATAGCACCTTTTTTTCTAAGAGGTTAAAAGTTGACCCACTTAAGAAACCGATGGAGGGGATTAATCATGCACACCGCACAGTGCAGACAATGCCCTGTCAACTTTTCGTACCATTGTTTGCCAACAGTAGGTCTATGCCTAGGTTTTTCTAAGGACACTGTGTGTAGCCTTAACACTCCGTCACAGACTGACAACTCTCCCTACCGCTCAGTTCATCTGTCTCCACCACCCGAGCCCAGCTGGAGAAGGTAACGGATCCAAACTGATATATTTTGTTCACTTCGTAATAAATGTCTTAATACATATTTTGACTCTGATTCTGTCACACGAAAAGGAACTGGTCAAGCACAGTGGACAAAAGCCAACAGATGCACCTTCCCATCACAGCACTTAATAGGTGAGCAATGTATCCATGGTGTTTCTCTGCTGTTCTTCTACGCTCTTTGCTTTCCCCTCTTAAGATGTGTGCTCTCCTCCCCAGAACTAACTCAGACTCGGCCCTGCACACCAGTGTGAGGAACACCCACACAGGGGACCATTTGAGCCCCAACCAGCAGGCTTTATCCTCACGGAACAGACGTGGTGGTAAGTCCACAATGCCTCCGGTCATATTGAAATAGTCATAGCATTGTGTTCAGTGTTCTTGCGTTAGTCCTTAGTTAATTATAGCGAATGCCTTTATTTTCTATGCCATGCGTTAATCCAATTTGATGGTTTCCTCTTTGTCAACTCAAGTCTTTCCATATCCAGTGCCTCCGATTGAGGAGAATGTCCTAGAAGAGGGAAAACCATTAAGAAATACCAAGAAGGTATTATTCTCCTTTTTCCTGCCAATGTAACCATCCACAATGCTTCATATTTCCTATGCGAACGAACGGGTGCGATATTTCTCTGTTGAGTCTAGCAGATGCGTGACTATTTTCCCCATTGATGTAGCTGATGTTTCCTTGCTAATTGTTTCTCATCCTAGTGTCCTGCACTTCCTACTGGAATCAAATCACGTAAATTCCCTGGTGTAAAGTAAGTTCTGCTTTTCCAAATGAATATGGTCAAAAGGAAAGTCAACCCCTGGGCCCTAGCTGAACCTCCCATCTTTCCCTCTTGTGGTTTTCCCCAGCATCCTGACCTCACCAGATCAGCAGTTCAGTGCTCTCAACGTCCCGTCCGCTCTCAATGTGAGTGGCTCCTTGCCCGACCTCTCCAGCCTGCACCTCCCCTCCCCACAGCCAGTAGGTGTGGACCCAGACAAACCCACAGCCTGCAGCACTGGCCACCTACCTGGAACTCCCTCTCACCTTGGAGCCAGGGACCATGAATTTCCCTTGCCAGGTGTGTTTGTCTGTGTGCTAAGTTCTTACTGTATGTCGGTGCCAGTTGAGGTATGTTCACATGGTGATGATGGTGTCCATTTATTCTGTATTCTCAGGTTTGTCGTTGTCTCTCCAAGGCTCATACAGTAACCCATTGCTCCAGTCCTCCCACAGCATCCCCAATATCCAATCCTCTCTCAGCAGCCACTCCCTTTCCAGCTCTCTGAGCTCCACCTCCTTGAACTTCTCACTCAGCAACACTTCCCTGCAGTCATCCCCTAGCAACCAATCCCTCCAGTCCTTCCTCAGCAGTTCTTCCCTAAGCGGCCTATCCCTGCAATCCACAACTAGCCACTGTAGCTACAGCAGTGGGATTGGTGGATCCCGCTCTTGCTCCTCCTCTTCGCTATCCTGCTCCCCACGTCCAACGAGCCAGACTCAGGTGCCGCCGTCAAGGAGGCGGACTCCCCTCAGCCCACTGGTCGTTCCCACTGGTGGAGAGTCTCGCTGGCTCCAATCTAAACAGTTTTCACCGGTTGGGTCTCCAAAGTTATCTTCTATAACTCAGGTATCTCCAGAAAACTGGAATTTAAGTGACATCATTGTTTTCGTTAATACGATTATTTCATATAATTCCATATTAAGACAGTTTGATGTATTGCTCTTATTTAAATTCCAAGGGAGTTCTCCTGAACACCAACCAATTACCACAGGAATCAAGGCCACCAGGGTATCGTCACTGCCAACCTCAACACGAGGGTACTCCAGCAGCTCAGCAGCCCATGCATAGAGGCCTGCCACAGCGGCAGCATTCTCTGACAGAGGGGCAGCAGCAACCCAGGCAGGAACCGCAGAAAACGCCACCACCCCACGAGAAATCCAGGGATCTACAACGAGGTGTACATCAGCAGCAGCAGCAACAACAACATCCTCAACAACACCCACAGCAACAGCTCCCACAGACACACAATCTCCAACGAGTGGAATATCACCATCAACAACAGTACCAACACCCAAATCAAGTATATCAATGCCAGATCCAGCATGTCCAGACAGAAGGTCAGGACCTGGACACAAAACAGCAACGTCAAAGTGGGTCAAACCAGTGTGAGAACTTACAGCAACAACACTTACATCAATTACAAAAGGAACAGCATCAACGACAACAAGAGCACCAGCAACAACAGAAACAAGTGTACCAAAACCTCCCACAGCAACAGCAAGAGAAGCAAAGGCAACAATACCAGCTGCACCCGCAACACCCACACCAGCAACAGTATCAACAACAAGCATGCCAAAGACAACCTCAGCAACACCGAGCACTTCGACAAGATGAGGTGCTACAGCAGCAACAGCAGTTTCAACCATACCAACAGCAGCAGCGGCAAAATGGCAACCAGCAGCAGCAACAGCAGCAACATCAGTGGCATCTCCAGTGTGCATACCCGCCATCTCAGAGCCTCAACTTGAGTGGGCAGAACATGTCAAACCCACAAAAAGTACCAACGATGCAGATGACTCGTAAGCATCAGACCCAAGTCCAGGGAAGGAGCTGGGCACATCAAAAGGTGCAAGGTCAGAAGGACCAGATTCAGTCGACCAAACTCTCCTCACAGATGAACTCCTTCATGGACAACAGTCCGGACCTCTACAATGTGAGAATAACCCCATCTGTTTTCACTAGTTTGAGTTTGTATATTTTGACTTTGTGTCCGTGTACATTTTGCACTTTTATCAGCCTCTTTGTTTTGTCTGTGATGTAGGCTATGTTTAGGGTCAGTTTAGGCTATGTTTAGGGTCAGTGTAGGCTATGTTTAGGGTCAGTTTAGGCTATGTTTAGGGTCAGTTTAGGCTATGTTTAGGGTCAGTTTAGGCTATGTTTAGGGTCAGTTTAGGCTATGTTTAGGGTCAGTTTAGGCTATGTTTAGGGTCAGTGTAGGCTATGTTTAGGGTCAGTTTAGGCTATGTTTATGGTCAGTTTAGGTGTTGATGTTTGGTCTATCAGTAAGGGATGGTAATGTAGGGCCACACAATATGGGCAAAAAATGGATTTGCTATTTTTTAATCAAATTTTGCGGTTTGATGTGCGATATAGATCAAAACACTTTGGTGTTGGAATAGAATGTAGAAGAAGTGGAAAACAGCATCGTTCTTGTTTGGAACAATCAGTTGAATGCATTTGACCTAACATAACTGCAGGCAAACATAGATGTAGGATCTTAATTTGATAACCCTGTTGCAGGAGAACGTACCTGTAAAACTTGTATTGTATTTTAGGTTTAAAAAGGCATTTGAAGTTTGTAATTTCCACTTTGAAATTTCAGACTTGATTTTCCCTTACCATAAATGTATCAACCCCTACAAACATGTCCATTAATTATAATCCACATAATAATTCAAATGTCCTGTTGCTGCAGGATTATTCTCCTACTGTAGCAAACTGGCTCAAATCTGTATAGTGAATCTAACTGGGGAACTGTACTGCTAGAGTGACAGGGTGCGGGCTTGTTGTGTGAGGGAAGCAGCCGCAAGATAGAAAAAACAAGTCAACTATCAAAATGGATGTATTGCATGCGATATCGATCTCTTGCAATATGGGTATTGCACATGTCAATATTGAAATTCAATGTGCAGCCCTATTAATGGTTCACTCGCCCCCTTTCTGCTTTCTTAGGACTCTTCCATACTGGATCATTTCCAGAATGAGTCCTACATGGGCCTACACCTCACACCCAGCCAGACTCAGGCGCTTTCCCAGCAGGTAACCTAAGACCTAAAACTGTAAATAATCTAACCGTATTGAAAGGACAACTCTATTTTACCTGTCGATTCATTCAGTGTCCATACTTTTAATCTAACGGTCTCTAATCTTTGTTGGTTGTCCACAACTCTGCCCAGCTGGGACAACTCAGTAAGGAGCCTCTCTGGGGAGATTCTGGGCCTCAATCTGTGGTTGGGAAAGATGGAGGGGTTTACTGTGGGATCCAAGTACCTCAGATGTCCGTCCACTGCCAGAACCAAAGCAGTGTGGACTGTCATAACATCCTTATGACAGGTAGGACCCACTCCTTCCCCCCTCTTATACTTTTTAATCACTTGCTGCAGTTAAATAGTTAACATTTGGGGGAAGTGTTACCTTATTTTCAATTTACACAGGGTATTGTTTCATCCAGACAGTTACAAGTCCATTTCCTGAAATGTTGGACCTGGCAATTGAATCATACACTTTCTTTTTTATATTTATTGCCACCGTGATTTTAACCTTTTATAAAGCTTATCTTGTCTATTTTAAAACTTTGGGCGGGATTAAATCAGATTGCGGGTTACAGGCATTGCGGCTTTTAAAGGCAATTTCCGATTGAGCCGACATGTGCAGCATTTACCGTGAATGGGAACTCCGCGTACGGGAGCATTACCTTTAAAAGCCACAATGCCTGTAACCCGCATTCGGGATTTAATCCCGGTCATAATCTTTCTCTCTTATCCACTTTATCTTTGTTTCCCACTTAATAGACAAAACAGCTTTTGAGGATTTCTCTGGAGTTCTGCCCATGCTGGGATTTGATGCAGACCCATTTGCCATGGATAACCCCCTTCAGATCGATCCCCTAGACCTGGAGGAGCTTAACAAGCTGGCAGATGGAGACATGGTCGAGGACTCTGTGAAAGGACACTGCTCTAACATACTTAGGTGACCTGGGGAATTGGATGCATCCAGGAACACTATTTTCAACTAAGATGGCGTTCTTGGTATCCTCTGATGGCAGCAATGTCAGTTGTAGATAAACTACAGCCAACTATGCGTTTCAGGATCTCTCACTGCTGGACATAATTTGATTGGACATGGTATTTCTTACAGCATCCTCATGTGATTGGACAGGTCCAATGTCATGGGATTTGAAAAGCATGTCACTGGACATTGACTGCCTCACATGACTGGTTAGCTGCCTGCACTTTTTCTTAGTTGTAATTTAATGCTTGCCTGCAATGGAAAAATGCAGCCAAGAGCTGGCATCATCTGCGTCTTAGTGTTAATGTAGTTGAATAATGAAAACAGATGTGTAGTTTGTAAAGAAAAAATATATTTTGTAATACAATTATGTACATTCTAACAGCCTGCCTTTTCCCCATCTCTTATAGAGATGGAAAATATATATATAATCTAAAACAATATTGTGTATATAAAACGTGGCCAAGAAACCAGTTATATTTAGAGGTCCTTGTTGCTTTTTTAAAACATGTTGACATTTCTGTACCAGACATTGTTTAACAAAGAAAATAAATGAGCAGTAAATAACTTGCCTATCCATTTCTTCTTTAAAAAAAAGACAATTGTATGGATTGAGACAATACATTACCATTCAGTTAATTTAAAGGTAAAGTCTCCTCAAAATAAAAATGAACATGACCTGTGTATTAGATTGCATAATAATATTTCAGGTACTGGTGTTCATGCATTACATTTTGCGTTTAGCTCTGAAATTAAGGTAACATATTGTTGCCTAATTGAAAAACACAGGTAAAAACTCCACAAGGTAATTTACTCTGTGATTACAACCTGATTATGAAGCATGTTTTAAATTCATTCGAAAGGAGAAGTTTGACCATTTTCTTTTGTGTGGCAACAATCAACACTGGGTGTCAAAGTAACATTAATTACAAGATGATACAAAACATTTTCTAATCCCATACCGATTTCTAACTTAATTTAGCTGACACATTGAAGCTCAAATAAACATTAATCAAGAATTTAAAACAAGCCTAAAACATATTTTAGAATGATCACATTTCAGTTTACTTTGAAGAGCACATGGACCCAAACTATGCTTCCATTTCCCCAAAAAATAACTAACATCCAGGGGGTTGGGAAAGAAAGCAACAAACCTAGTTTCTAAAAGGTTCTTCCCTGAGATTTATTTTCCTCTCACTGCTCCAGGTGTGGGTCTCCTTCAGGTGCAGATCCAGGATTAGCTTATCTTCACCAATTATTAAACCATTACAATAGAAACTGACCTCAGATCAGTGTTTGAGGAAAAAAAATCCTGCTCCCTTCTGACTCCTCTAATGTCGTCAGATATTTATATGTGCGTGAGTCGATCATTAGACAGTGTAGGACCCAAGTCAGGTCAGTATTTCCTATCTTGGCAGTGCCAAACAGACAGCTTCAGTGTAACATATCATCGTGTACTGTTTGTTGAGCAACAATGATAAGATAATATACTGTTTTACACAGAACTGAAAGTGTGTACTTAATCATGAGTTTAAAAAAATTATAATAACAAAGTACAACTACAGTAAGAAGCCTTTTTACAATTTGCCCTATAAAAATGCTCACATGGAATGTTAGGGTTGAGATGGGAGCCTTTGGCATTCACAAGCACAAATAAACGCACTCATTAATTGGCTCTCGTCCACAGGATGATTCAGCCCATTCCCAAATTATGCCAGTGGTTAGAAATGAGTTTCTGTCAAAGACTTATTGGTTGATTGTGCCAACAATGGATGGCCGTATTAGACAGAGCTCCGTGCAAGTGGTGTATTCCACATGTATGAGTGCACCTCATTTAAAAAAAGATTGACACCCGCCGGACACTTTCTCTATGCATTTAATCGTATCCGATAGGGTAAATCCAGATAGATAACTTTTGAAAAACTGTGCCCAGAGGTGTCTCTGTTCATTGGCTAGAAAATGGTTAAAGGTGGGACACATATCCTGGCTTGGCCTGGATTGGCTCGTAAACCTGCGTTTGGGGCCTGTTCTTGCGGACACACACACACACTCCGCCCAGCAGGATGATCAGCATGGGAGTGCCCAGCCCCAACACCATGATGACCAGAACCAGAGGAGAAAACAAGTCCACAGGAGGAGAGCCCAGTCCCACCAACACAGTCCTGAATTAGGAAGAAGAAAAGGTTAGGCAATAAGACAGAAAAAGCAAGAGAAGGAAGAATATCATCAGTGATGACAATTTCATTATAATTTCAGGTAGTTGGTGGTGGTGTGAGATGATTGGTTAACAGTGGGGCTATAAACTGCAATTTACTCTATAATTCATTTCAATTTGCTAAAATGCAACATATGAACCAATAGGATGTAAACAGTTACCTACCAGCTAAGGTAGTTGGTGGTGTTGTAGAATGGGTCTCCAGTGATACTGAAGGTCATGTTGAGCCCGGTGGTCTGGTGCTCCCCTCCAAAATAAGACCGCACCAGGCCGGAGGGGGGAAGCTGGGCTACAGGGACAGGCGTTGAGTGCCGGCAGGGAGTGGCATCCTCAAAGACAGGCGACGGCCTGCGGTAGGCCACGGGCTTCCATTGGGCGTAGCCAAGAACAGGGGAGGTGGAGTTGACTGGAGAGGACACCCACTGAGATACCTAAGGGAGAGGAAACACAAGATCACTGTAGAATCTGACAGCTTTAGTGACAGTCTCAGAGAGAAGGTTTAGAACAGTGAATCAACCATAAATGATCAACCACACAAAATATGTTGAAATATAAACATCTAAACACTCTGTTACTCAGTAACATTTACTACAGTATAACTGCATGTCTATAAACACACACAAACATTACCTTGAATATGGAGGGTGTGTATTCGTCATCTATTGACCGGAGCATGTCCACTCTGCTCATGGGCTGGGTGTCTCCTACGGCCTGTAGCTCTAGGGAAAAGCGGGAGCGATTGGACCTCGGGGCCACGCCGTCCAGCCCCACCCTCAGCTGGGAGGAGTTAGCGTTGTGGAGGAGACTGGGCCAGCCTTGGTCACGCCCCTCAACATCAAAGGCTGAGAACTACGTTAGGAAAATAATGGTTGAATACAGGCTAGCTAACATGCAATAAAATGTACAATCTGCCTGATCAGTAGTACTCACTTCACTTCAGTAAGTTTAAAATCATAAAATCTAAGTTTGTCAGACATTTTCAGAACTTTAAAAGTGGTGTAATGTAGAGATGAGACCATGTCCCATGCGATCTCTTGAGTGGATCCAGACAACGGTCTGAATCTCTCATGATGAAATGTCTAATTTCATCATGCAGGCTTTAGATGATCCAGTTCCACCTACCTTCAGACAGAGCGAGCCATTGCTGAAGCTCTCGCTGGCGTCTCTTCCACAAAGCAGGGCGGTGTGGCCTGTGGGTTCCAATGTCTTGTTCAGGTCGCCCCAGGTGAAATTCTGCAGCTCGTAGGGCTGGAAAAAGCTGGAGGGGGGTAGGTGCTCAGGGTCAGCTGTGTCATTGACATCGTCATACTCCCACAGCTGATGACAGACAAATTAGTTGGTTTAGTGAAGGGGTTACGTATGGCTGCCCAGTCTGAAATCAACCCGTTTTTAAAACCAAGGTGTTTGTTAGAGCTATTACCATATTGCTAACAACCATCCAAACATTTATGATCTACAAGAAATGTCTAGAGCTAGAATTTGACCATGCAAATGATTACTTTCCATAACCTGGATTATGGTTCAAAACCTAGCACCTCGTCTTTGTTTTATGCATTTGGATGAAATACAGTCATGTGACCTGTATCAGCCACCAGAATATCACCTCAACTGACACTTATGAAAACGATGACCATCCATTTAGAACTACTTGTGACTCACCCTGGTAAAGACGAGTGCGTTGCTGTACAGAACACTGCTCTCTGGAGTCACTTTCAGGCTGCCTGTGGTATTTTGCATAAGGAATGCAGGCCAGTCTACCTCCACCTTGGATGAAATGGAGCTTGTGTGCACGAGTAGTAACGCGGGCGCCCCCTGGCTGCAGAGGAGGTAATGCAGTGTGTTGTTTTTGCCGAGCGCCCGCACATGGAGCAAGCCAACACCAGGGGGCAGCAGTGTCAGCAAGGAGTTCAGACCAGGGTTCAGCTCCAGGGATACCTGGGAAGAGGTCAGTGAAACAGAGTATGTTTTCTCATTTTTCTATAGCGACACAGGTGAGAATCATACAAGCAAACTGAAATTGTAAACAGAGGTGATTCATGAATCAATAACAGATTTACACAGAGTCCTGCTCATGCCAACAACACTAAAAACATATTGATTGCTCCTGACTTGGTCAAAAAAAGCAGGTCTCAAATGAGATCGTTCCTAATCAATATTTATTCATATTTGACATGGCTGGATTGCCAGCACAGAGTAGTGTTTGGTTTATATTTGTTTCAGCACTATTTGATTTAGCTATCTCAGCAACTGGGACGGCAGGTACCCTCGTTTTTAGAGCGTTGGGCCAGTAACCAAAAGGTTGCTAGAGTATCCCTGAGCTGACAAGGTAAAAATCTGTCGTTCTCCCCTGAACAAGGCAGTTAACCCACTGTTCCTAGGCCATCCTGAGTGCTCTGGAGCAGGTTTTTCTCAAGGATCTCTGTACTTTGCTCCGTTCATCTTTCCCTTGATCCTGACTAGTCTCCCAGTCCCTACCCTGTCACTGAAAAACATCCCCACAGCATGATGCTGCCACCACAATGTTTCACTGTAGGGATGGTGCCAAGTTTCCTCCAGACGTGGCTCTTGGCATTCAGGCCAAAGACTTCAATCTAGGTTTCATCAGACTAGAGAATCTTGTTTCTCATGGTCTGAGAGTCTTTAGGTGCCTTTTGGCAAACTCCAAACTGTTATGTGCCTTTTACTGAGGAGTGACTTCAACCTGGCCACTCTACTATAAAGGCCTGATTGGTGGACAGCTGCAGAGATGGTTGTCCTTCTGGAAGGTTCTCCTATCTCCACAGAGGAACTCTGGAGCTGTCAGAGTGACCATCGGATTCTTGGTCACCTCCCTGACTAAGGCCCTTTTCCCCTGATCGCTCAGTTCACCTGGGCAGCCAGGTCAAGTAAATCTTGGTGGTTCCACACTTCCTCCATTTAAGAATGATGGAGTCCACTGTGTTTTTGGGGACCTTCAAAGCTGAAGAATTGTTTTGGTACCCTTCCTCAAATCTGTGCTTCGACACAATCCTGCCTCGGAGCTCTATGGACAATTCCTTCGACCTCATGGCTTGGTTTTTGCTCCGACATGCACTGTCAACTGTGGGAACTTATATAGACAGGTGTGCGCCTTTCCAAATCATGTCCAATCAATTGAATTGACCACAAGTGGACTCCAAGTTGTCAAAACATCTCAAAGATGATCAATGGAAACAGGATGCACCGGAGCTCAATTTCAAATCTCATAGCAAAGGGTCTGAATACTTATTTTTTATAAATTTGCACACACAACAAAATACATTTTGCTTTGTCATTATGGGATACTGTGATAAACTGGATTAAAATCTAATACATTTTAGAATACGGCTGTAACGTAACAAAATGTGAAAAAAGTCAAGGGGTCTGACAACTTTCCATATGTCTCTAGTTCAAAATCACACCCACCACAACCAGAAGGGATTGTGTAGCCTCACGTCATAGTGGTGGAAAAAGTACCCAATTGTCATACTTGAGTAAAAGTAAAGATACCTTCATAGAAAATGACTTAAGTAAAAGTCATCCAGTAAAATACTTCAGTGAAAGTCTAAAAGTATTTGGTTTTAAATCTACTTAAGTATCAAAAGTAAAAGTATTAATCATTTCAAATTCCTTATATTAAACAAACCAGATGGCACGATTTTCTTGTTTTTATTTTATTTACGGATAGCCAGGGGCACACTCACACATCATTTACAAACTAAGCATGTGTCTTTAGTGAGTCCGCCAGATTAGAGGCAGTAAGGATGACCAGGCAATTATCTCTTGATAATTGCATGAATTGGACAATTTCTGTCCTGCTAAGCATTCAAAATGTAGCAAGTACTTTTGGGTGTCAGGGAAAATGTAAGGAGTAAAAAAATACAGCATTTTATTTGTGAATGTAGTGAAGTAAAAGTTGTCAAATTTAAATAGTAAAGTACAGATACCCCCAAAAACATCTTAAGTACTTCACACCACTGGTAAATTACAGTTTTATAGATTGTTGGTCATCATTACAATATGGCTAGAGCTATAAATATAAACCCAAACACGTGAATCCAAAATGTTAGTAATCACCAACTAGCTAAAATGTATAACTTGCTATCTAGCAGTAACGTTAGTTACCTTGCTAACTAAATTCTCATAGCGTCAGCTAGCTAACGTTAACGGGTTACAGTACGTTATTACTACTTTATCTGGTCAGCAAAAGATTAGCTAACGTTAGCAACCTTTTATAGCACTTTATCACTGTACAACAGAAATGTAAACAACAATGTACTACCCAACTTACATTCCGACGGTAGTTATCACCATTGGCGATAATCTCCGCCGCCAACCGAACCGTTGAAAGCAAAAATAAGACGTGGATTGTGTACAAAATCTCCGCCGCCATCTTTCTTTTTCGGCATACACATGGAGGAATCACGTGCCTAGTACTTTATTTGATCAGCTGATTTGTATTCAGCTGACTCGTCAGTATCGAGTTCAGCAGTGGTGGAAAAAGTACCCAATTGTTCGGCAGGTTTTCTTGTCATGGTCCTTAATTTATAAACACAATTTTTCTCCACACAGATATTATATATGGAATAATCGTGATATATTGTATAAAAATACCTCTCTGTTTTTAGAATATTGGTTCAGAAATAATATCCTATTGGTGAGCCAACTGGTAAATGCAGAGGGTTTTTTACTCAGTTATAAAGAATTCTTATCACTTTACAAGGTCCCTGTAACACCTAAAGATTTTGCAATTGTTTTAGATGCCATTCCCTCAGGTGTTGCTATGTTATTCAGGCACATGTCAAGAGCTGACCCTCAGAGCCTACCTTCTATTGACCCTGTTGACTCATCAGTAGGAAAGATTTGTTTCTCTTTTGGTCCATTCAACAACAGAGCGATACGATCCTTGTTTCAGCAGGATGTTGTATCTATACCTTATGTCATGCCTTATTGGAATGGATTTATTGATAATATCTGTTGGAAAAAAGTTTGGATGTTGCCACAAACATACCTACTTGTTAACAAAATTAAGGAAATTTCCTTTAAAATTATTCATAAATATTATCCTGCCAACCACTATATGAAGAAGTTTAAGGAAAACATCAACTCAAATTGCTCCTTTTGTAATGACCACCCAGAAACAGTTGTGCATCATTTTTGGCATTGTATGCATGTAAGAAAACTGTGGCAAGACATCAGTAGGTTTATAATTGAACACATTTATGAAGATTTTACACTATTGTGGAGAGATGTACTGTTTGGATTCTTTACATACAATAGAAATAAGCGGAATCATTTTTATGTAATTAATTTCATTATTCTTTTGGCCAAATTTCATATACACAAATGTAAATTTACAAACAGAAAACCACATTTTCGTACCCTACAAAAAGAAATTGAACTGTATTTTAAGACGTTTAAATGCTCTACTAACAAAAAAGCTGTTAGAATTGTAAGTATATGCATGTCCCTTAAGGTCCTTGTGTAATTGTAATGTGATATTGTACCCCCTAGCTCGATTGTCCATTGTTTGTAATCTATGTATGCTTGTGTTCCCTCATGTGCTTTATGTATTGATTTGTTATTAATAAAAAATATAAAAAATAAAAAAATTAAAAATACCAATAATAAAAAAAAAAATGGATAAAAAAATAAAAATATGAAAAAATAAAAAATTATTCCAATTGTCATACTCTGGTAAAAGTGAAAGTCACACAGTAAAATACTTGAGCAAAAGTCTAAAAGTATTTGGTTTTAAATATACTTAAGTATCAAAAGTAAATGTAATTGCTAAAATATACTTAAGTATATATACTTAATTTCAAATTCCTTATATCAGGCAAACCAATAGGCACAATTCTCGTTTTTAAATGTATTTTACAGATAGCCAGGGGCACACTCCAACACTCAAGACATAATTTACAAATTAAGCATTTGTGTTAAGTGGACACTGATGTCTAGCTTCCCGACAAGCTAAACTTCTCCGCTTTGAGGATAAAACAGTGCCACCGACAAGGCCCGCTACAAAGGACTGCGGGCTCTCCTTCTCCGTGTCCGACGTACAACCCTAGCTGCATCCTCAGAGCATGCGCAGATCAGCTGACTGGAGTGTTTATTGACTCTCCCTATCCCAGTCTGCTGTCCCCACTTGCTTCAAGATGTCTACCATTGTTACTGTACGCAGGAAAGCAAAGGCAACTGAGCTAAATTACTATCGCCCTGTAGCACTCACTTCCGTCATCATGAAGTGCTTTGGGAGGCTAGTTAAGGATCATATCACCTCTACCTTACCTGACACCCTAGACCTACTTAAATTTGCTTACCGCCCCAATAGATCCACAGACAATGCAATCGCCATCGCACTGCCCTATCCCATCTGGACAAGAGGGATACCTATGTAAGAATGCTGTTCATTGACTATAGTGCAGCATTCAACACCATAGTGAAATCCAAGCTCATCATTAAGCTCGGGGCCCTGGGCCTGAACCCCGCCCTGTGCAACTAGGTCCTGGACTTCCTGACAGGCCGCCCCCAGGTGTTGAAGGTAGGAAACAATACCTCCACTTTGCTGATCCTCAACACAGGGACCCCACAAGGGTGTGTGCTCAGCCCCCTTCTGTGCTGTTTACCCATGACTGCTTGGCCACGCACACCTCCAACTCAATCAAGTTTGCAGACAACACTACAGTAGTATGCCTGATTACCAACAGTGACGAGAAACTACAGGGAGGAGGGGAGGGCCCTGGTTGAGTGGTGACAGGAAAATAACCTCTCATCACTCAATGTCAACAAAACAGCTGATCGTGGACTGATCGTGGACAGCAGAGGGAGCACGCCCCCATCCACATTGACAGGACCGCAGTGGAGAAGGTGGAAAGCTTCAAGTTCCTCGACGTACACATCACTGATGATCTGAAACGGTCCACCCAGTGTGGTGAAGGCGGCTGTATCACCGCCTGGTACGGTAACTGCACTGCCCCCAACCGCAGGACTCTCCAGTGGGTTGTGTAGTCTGCCCAACGCATCACTGGGGGCACACTGCCTGCCCTCCGACATCTACAGCACCCACTAGTCACTTTAATAATGTTTAAATACTGCTTTACTCATCTCATATGTATATACTGTATTTTAGTCAATGCCACTGCTCATCCTAATATTTTATATTTTTCTTAATTCCATTTTTTGATTCCGCCAGATCAGAGGCAGTAGGGATGAGCTTTTGATAAGTGTGAGAATTGGACCATATTCTGTCCTGCTAAGCATTCAAAATGTAACAAGTACTTTTGCGTGTCAGGGAATATGTATGGAGTAAAAAGTACATTCTTTAGGAATGTAGTAAGTCGATGTTGTCAAAAAAATAAAAATAGTAAAGTACATATAGCCCAAACAATTCTACTTAAGTAGGACTTTAAAGTATTTTTTACTTAAGTACTCTGGATTTCACAATGCAGCAAATGTTATGCCACCGTAGCAATTAATGAAACATTTCACCATAGGCTAAGCTACATTGTTAACAAAAGTGGTGAGAGAATCATAATCAAAACACACATCATGGGCGTCAAAGTGAATGAAACAAACATAGGTCTGTGTCATTTGTATCCACTTTTATTGAGGTTGACTGTATCACAGGTAACAGCCCCAGGCAAAGTGTAATTGAGGGAAATGGTCTGGTGGAGTAACAGGATTCAGAACCAGAGACACCGTAACTAAAACTATTTATTGCAGAAAAAAAGCACTCACTCATTGAAATGCAAGATGATCCAATCCATATAATGCAGCATTTAAAAAGGACCTTCAGAGGTAGACATTGCAGGCTATAAATAATTTGCAAGGTCTATTTTTCTATAGGATCACAGTGCTTTAGTAATTCATTCAAATGACTTCGTCACATGATTTGGTCACCATCCATTGGCAACTGTTATTCAACTCAAGTCACGAAGGAGCTCTTCCAAACAAAGAACTGCCTCGTGAGACTAACAGAGGTAAAACCTTGATCCCAGGAGAACATATTCAGTCACATCTTACACTTACTGCCATAAATACTGCACAAACACACCACACACAAACAAACCAAACTAAACTTGAGTTCCTTGGTACCAAATCCAGTACATTCATACAGTATGTAATACATGCAACAACCCTATCCCAGTCTGCTTAGTGACCATAACAAATGTCATATCTGAGTGAGAGGTTTATAAAACAGTGCTGTTAGGTTATTAATCATATGTACAGGATACACATGGTATACACCGTCCAACAAAATGCTTACTTGCAGGTTCCTTCAACAATGCAACAACAAGAAATAGCTCAGACTGCCTAATCCTCCATTACCCTCTTCCTCCTCTTTGTTCCCAATCCTTCTCCCCCTCTACTCGGCGCCCTGTCCTCCTCCTGTCTGCTCATCTCCCTTCTTCTTATGTCCAGAGACGATGTCGTCGATGCGCAGCAACAAGATGGCTGTCTGGAGAGAGAAAGAAGGAGTCCAAGGGAGTAGAACTGCATAGCCAAACAATATGTACAGTGCCTTCAGAAAGTATTCATACCCCCTTGACTTACACATTGTTAGAACCTAAATTCAAAATCTCACCCCATATTGACAACATGTTTAGATATTTTAGCACATTTACACATGTTAGAATCACATTTGGCAGCGATTACAGCTGTGAGTCTTTCTGGGTAAGTCTAAGAGCTTTGCACACCTGGATTGTACAATATTTGCACTTTTTAAAATGATTTTTTTATTCTTCACGCTCCCTCAAGTTGGTTTTGGATCATTGCTAGACAGCCATTTTCAAGTCTAGCCATATATTTTTTACAACAATTTAAGTCAAAACTGTTACTAGGCCCCTCAGAAACATTCAATGTCATCTTGGTAAGCAACTCCAGCGTAAAAAAACATTAGGAACACCTTCATAACCACGAGTGGCACCCCCCCCCCTTTGCCCCCAAAACAGCCTCAATTCATCGAGGAATGGACTCTACAAGGTGTCAAAAGCGTTCCACTGGGATGTGGGCCTGTGTTGACTACGATGCTTCCCAGTTGAGTTAAGTTGGCTGGATGTCCTTTGGGTGGTGGACCATTCTTGATACACATGGGAAACTGTTGAGTGTGAAAAACCCAGCAGTGTTGCAGTTTGACACAAAACGATGCGCCTCGCACCTATTACCATACCCCGTTGAAAAGGCACTTAAATATTTTGTCTTTCCCATTGACCCTCAACGGCACACGTACAATCTTTCTGAAGGCTTAAAAATATCTTTAACCCGTGTCCTCCCCTTCATCTACACTAATTGAAGTGAATTTAACAAGACACATCAATAAGGGATCATAGACTGACCAGGTGAAAGCGATGTCACGGAAAGAGCAGGTGTTCTTAATGTTTTGTTCACTCAGTTTATATTTGGCCTTGTGTTTAAGTTATTGTCCTGCTGAAAGGTGAATTTGTCTCCCAGTGTTTGTTGGAAAGCAGACAACCAGGATTCTGCCTGTGCTTAGCTCTATTACTTAATTTTTTTTGGATAAAAATAAACTGTAGTCCTCGCCAATGATAAGCATACCCATAACATGATGCAGCCACCACCATGCTTGAAAATATGAAGAGTGGTACTCTTGTGTTGTGTTGGATTTGCCCCAAACATAACACTTTGTATTAGGACATAAAACTAATTTCTTTGCAGTTTTACTTTTAATGCATGTTGATACACCTTCAGTTCTCCTATTACAGCCTTTAAACACAAACTGTTTTAAAGTCACTATTGGCCTCTGAAATCCTTGAACGGTTTCCTTCCTCTACGGCAACTGAGGTAGGAAGGACGCCTGTATCTTTGTAGTGACTGGGTGTGTTGATATACCATCCAAAGTGTAATTAATAATTTCGCCATGCTCAAAAGGGATATTCAATGTCTGCTTTTTATTTTATACCCATCAACCAATAGGTGTATTCTAGTCAAGGCTCATCCTATAAAACTACTGCTGTACACACTTTTTCTATTCATATACTGTCCATAATGTCTATACACACACCATCATATAAATATATATTTATTTCGGACTGACATTGCTCGTTCTGATATTTCATATATATAGTTTTGTTAGTTATTACTGCACTGTTGGAGCTAGAAACAAGCATTTCACTGCACCTGCAAAATATGTTTACGCAACCAACATTTGATTTCAGGTGCCCTTTGTGAGGCATTGGGAAACCTCCCGTCTTGGTAGTTGAATCTGTTTGAAATTCATTGCTCAGTTGAGGGACCTTACAGATAATTCTGTGTGTGGGGTACAGAGATGAAGTGGTTATTCAAAAATCATGTTAAATGCTAGTATTGCCATGCAACTTATTATGGTGCTTGTTAAGAAAATGTTTTACTCCTGAACTTATTTAGGCTTGCCATAACAAAGGGGTTGAATACTTATTGCCTCAAGACAATCCAGCTTTTCATTTTTTATTAATTTGTAAAAATGTCTAAAAGCATTCCACTTCAACATTACAGGGTATTTTGTGTAGGCCAGAGACAAAATCTCAATTTAATCCATTTTAAATTTAGGCTGTAAAAAAATGTGGGAAAAGTAAAGGGGTGTGAATACTTTCTGAAGGCACTGTAACTAATGAACACTTGTGTAGCGCATCAATGCCCTCAACATTGTATTGAGCAGGTGGTTGGAAGTCTCACCTCTACTGCAGTCTTATAGGTCTGGGCCTTGACGGCCAGTGGCTCCCAGATGCCCAGGGAGGTCATGTCAGCCAGGGTGCCAGTCTCTCCATTCACCCCCCACGACACACTGCCCTTCTGGGTGTGCTTGGCCTGGAGTGGGGATGGATCTCAGTGAAAAGGCCACTACAATGTACAGTAAAACCTCCATCTCCCTTTCACACCCTCTCTCACACTTGCACACACACGCTCCCATCGGTCTTCCTCCGAGATGGTATGAGGTTCTACCTTTGACTCTCTCAGTCTGTCGCTCTCTTACCCTGAGGGAGGTGAGCACACGGATGGTGGAGGCGCCACAGTTCTGGATGAGGGTGCGGGGGATGACCTCCAGGGCCTGGGCCAGGGCACGGTAGGGCCACTGCTCCACGCCAGTGAGGGCCTTGGAGAGCTCCATCAGCCGCTGGGACACAGCCATCTCGGCAGCGCCACCGCCAGGCAGCAGGCTGGGCTCCAGCAGCACATTGCGGGTCACCTGCATGGCATCCTGCAGGTTACGCTCCACCTCCTGGGAGAGAGATGTAAATGGGGGAAAGAGAGCGATTTCAGAACACAAGTAAAAACCTAATTTAGTCATGCGCTGAGACTTACAAAAAAACAAAAACAAAAAAAGCAGAGACTCATCCCATTAAGGTAATTCTTTCTTTTAGCACTTAGTGATTGTTGCACAATAAAATGAGCATATTATTTTGAACGCTTTATTCTCAGTTTCTCACCGCCAGGATTTCCTTGCTGGCTCCTCTCAGCAGAATGGTGCAGGCTTTAGGGTCTTTGCACTCTGTGACGAAGGCAAAGTACTCATCTCCAATCTTCTTGATCTCAAACAAGCCCGCCCCCAGGCCCACGTCCCCTTCGCGCAGCTCGTCCGTACGGCTGGCAATGCGTGCGCCACACGCCCTGAGGGGTAACAAGGAAATAGGTTAGAGCAGTAGTTGTGAAGACCATACACCCTGTTAAAGAAGCTGAAATAAACCAATACGCAATGAAAGTGCTCGGTCATTCGCTGCTATGTACATAGTAACATGACACAGAGCAAAACGGTGAAATTTAAACATGTTTTTTGTTTGCGATAATTGTCTCCGATAATTGATGTAATGTCAACCAATGTAAAAAATTGCTTTCAATTGGCTTACCTGGCGATCCGGTTGTTGTCAGTCTTTCTTACACGGCGAATAGCCGTGATGTTAGCCTTCATTAGGTAGTGCTGAGCCAAGTCTGAAGAGAGAGGCAAAATATAGTTGAGGTAAAAAAAAAGTCAGTTGCATCAGACATAGGCCTTAACAAGAACAATGCATTTTGAAGCAGCGTGGGATACCCGAGACGCCCTTCTCTGTGAAGATGAGGTCTGGCTTGAGGCGGATGATGTCTTCACAGATCTGCTGGATGTACTCCTCCTCCATCTGCAGGATGCGGGCAAAGTCCTCCTCACGAGTGATCTCAATATCAGTCTGGCTCTCTCCCTTCTTGTACTCCAGGGAGCAGTCCAACAGCACAATACGGGGATCCTTGATCATTCTGCGCATGCGCGGGTGGGTCACGTCCTTGTTTACCATCACACCTCTGAGCACGCACGAGTCCTCGATGATCCCACCGGGAACCTGGACAAACACATTAACACAAAGGATGAAGCAGAACTTGGACTGCACAGGAAAACAAACATTAAAAAAGACACACTTTGACAATTACCTTTTCTACTTTGGCGTACTTCTTTATGTCGATCTCCTTGCGTCCGTTCTCCTCCATCTCCACAGTTTTGACGGCGTCCAGGGCAATGCTGCAGGCCATGTCAGACCAGCGGCTCAGAGCCTTGGTGTTGATGGCAGAGTTGATGATCTTCAGCATCATCTCCCTGTCACTCACGTCCACTGGGGTGCTGGGAGGAGGAGAAGAGAGTTGTTAAACAAATGTTATGAGTGTGAAAGCGGTTGCCACCTAAAACAGTGGTTCTCAAACTGGGGGTCACGAGAAGGTTTTTGTGGGGGCGTTAAAACTGAATGGGAAAAATACATATTTTCCCTACAATTTAATAGTCTACAGATACCATTTGTATTGTATATTTCTACATTTGCCTATTCGATCTGGTTACTAACAAAATAATTTGGTACAATACTGTAGGCCTGTCTCAAAAACATCTCATCTGTGCCTCAGAACCAAAAAGTGTCTTGACTCTTGACCAGTCATCAGCATTTGGCACGCAAAGGCGGGCATGCATATCCAGGTTAATGACCAGAAAACACTGGTTTCATTTTCTCCCGTTTTTGCTGGCAAAACGTACGTTTATATAAATTAAAAGTTTAGCAATGCGCTACAGACGCATCTTTGCCAGAATAGGCTTTCTGGCGATTCGTTGATCATTTTCATACTTCAGACAGATCTAGGCCAAGTTTGGGTGGCAACTGGCTATCTGTCTAAAGATAACAGAGCTGTAACGTCGCACTGCCTTCAATACTTATGGGATGAAGATGTAATTCATTTACCAGAATATGTTACAATATTTGTGAGGAAAAAAAAGGCTGCAGACAGACCATGCTTTCCAGACGATCCTGCAACATACAACTCGGCCGTAACCTGCTTGCTCTGGACTCCAGAGAAGTAAGATGACAATGGATGCTAAGATGAATGACTTTCACCTTAAAATGCAGGTCTAAAACATATCTTGCATTTTGAAAGTGGATCACTGTTTGACATGAAACATGCATTGACCAGAAAAACTATTTGGGCCAAAGCTCTAGACTTCATATAAAAACACAGATTAATGGCAATCACAGATCACAGATTTGCATAAGAAGTGAAGTTATACAGATGTCAAGATAGAATTCAGCCCTTAACGATTAAAAGGTTGTGTGTGTGGGCGGTAGAGGCTGGAACAGTACCTGATATCTTTGAGCAGGTTGAGCATATCATCCAGGGCATGTCTGTAGGCGCTGATGACAACGGTCGGGTGCATCTGCTGCTCCAAGAACTGCTCTGACACAGACAGCATCTCACCCGCTAGAGAGATGCACAAAATGTATGGATGTCTCCCCGGCCATGGCTGTCGATGCCCCCTTCTGTGGCCGAAACGCCCCCTAAAAAAATCCCTGTCTTGCGGCCAAAGTGGCTGTTGTGCCCTTGGGCTGAATATAATAATACAAATTCCCTTCTCCCAGATGCCAATCGCCCTGCTCCAAAGCACCCCTCACTCACATGGCTCTCTCAGATATTTATATTCTTATTAGTCAATGCCCGTCACGTGATCAGGTCCTTTTCACAGGCATCGCAGCTCCGAAGTAGACTACTAGTGATGTAAGAAACATTGGGGATGCAACGGCGCGTGCATCCTTACGGAATTCCGAGGCACATATTGAAGACGTTAGATCCGTCCATGTTTACTTTGTCAGCTAACAAGATGAGTAACAAACAGCAAAAGCACAATCTACTATATCACATATTACAGAAGTTGACCTATTCTATGGGTCAGCTTGTCGTTCTGTACAAGAAAGAAACATTCCAAACAGACGCTCTGGGACAGTTGTGGGATGATAAGACCCCAAATGAATACTACTATCATACATCAAAACATTTTAAAAGCAATGAGGCTGATGCAACAGATCAGAATTTCTATATTAAAATGTGATTAACCTATTATTTCTTCACATTATAAGCGCAGCAATGCGCACACGGCAGCAGGCTATAAATGTTCCAACATACTATTAGCAGGAACGGTCTATCAGGTTGCGTGGAAAACACAACTAATGGGACGCAGAGTTAAAATGTACATTTTTAAAATGTTTAAAAAAATAATATCAATCAGGCCCTATTCATTTCTGCATACTTTTAACTCAGATCTCGTACGTGAACAGATAATTGCGTAGTTGGTACGCAAAACGTGTGCATGTTGGCAGGTCTGCAATTGGCCCAACATCGCCCGGGTTTGGCCGGTGTAGACCGCCATTTTAAACACATCTTTTTTCTGAACAGATTTGCCTAGTTAAATAAATGTTTGTTTTTTTTAATTAAAAAAAATGGCCTTGCCCCTAAAACCACTAAATTATTGGCCTGGTTGAGACACAGGAGTAATACATGAAGAATAGGCTGGATTGGATTACTAGTGTACTACTACTATGAGAATAGACCTGATGGTGCAGTGTATTTATTCACAGTATTGGGCATGTGGTGACTCACCCAGGATGATGACAGAGGTGGTGCCGTCTCCCACCTCCTCGTCCTGAGTGCGGCTGATCTCAATCATGGACTTGGCAGCCGGGTGCTGGACCTGGATCTGTGGAAGCAGAGACAGGGGGAAGGAGGTGGGCTTTGCACTGGGGCACTGAACATTGATATTTTCTGTATGGAAGTAGACGTATTGGGAATCATAGCAAGTGTGCTCTTCTCACCTCTCTCAGGATAGCGTTGCCATCGTTGGTCATCACAATCCCACCCATGGGGTCCAAAAGCATCTACACACAAAGCATGTTATGGTTTCCCCAATTCAAGTGCTACCATAAAGTATGTTTCAAGCAAAACTGTGACAAAAACCTGAGGATAAAAATAAACCTATAGCTCACTTTCATCATGGCCCTTGGTCCCAGGCATGTTCTGATGACGTCTGCGATCGTCTACAACACACACACGAAAAAAGGTTTATCTATATAGTGTCAACAAGCAATGCATCATAGCTATCCTACAGTCCTCATCAATTGAGCTACAGAAGCAATGTAATGGGTAGGGATGTGAAGATACCAGTATCGCAATATATTTTCCATGGCAAAAATGAAAAAGCGGACTCTCTTTGGTCCTTAAACACCCGCTGTACGTAAAATAATGCGTGCTATAGCTTGGAAAATAAATGTGACTCTAGATGACAACATGTTCGTTTCCAACATTAGGGCTGCTTTCCAAAAGAAGTTTAGACCGCTTCATGCCCCCCCCCCCCATGCTAGCAATTATCACAATACTGGTATCATCCCAGCCCTAGTACTGGGCCCCATAGTCAGCAATTAAACATACAATTATGTTGAAATAACATAGCTAGAAACCATGTTAATTCAACCAAGTACAGTGGAAGACACTAACTAATGGGACCTCACCTTGGCTGCACTGATATTGCCGGTCTGAACCTTCCGTCCAGACTCCCTCTTCATATTCTGGCCTGTAGGGAACATGAGAACGGAGTTAATACTATATTGTGTAAAATATTGCTGCAAAAAC
This sequence comes from Oncorhynchus kisutch, assembly GCF_002021735.2. NCBI lineage: Eukaryota > Metazoa > Chordata > Actinopteri > Salmoniformes > Salmonidae > Oncorhynchus > Oncorhynchus kisutch. The sequence goes on along the minus strand of NC_034190.2, from coordinate 31,860,357 downwards.
ACAGCAGACCAAAACATCATTACAGCAATTAGTCTAGTTACCTCTATGATCCAACCAGTCTACGTTTGTTCTACACCTTTTGATTTCCATGTACAAATTAAGATCCCACATCTGTAGCTCACTAGCTACCTACCTACATCATACAATAGCTAGCTAGGCGTATCGTGTGTGGATTATGGATGTCTCGTATTTTGGAAGGCTGACATTTTACACTGTAATAATATGCCTTGCAGCTAACAGATACATAGTTACTAAACGACACACAAATACAGCACCAAAGTTGGCTTAAATCATCTGACATGCTAGTTACTGACATGCAGGAGCTGTCTGATGTTGACATGCCTGGAAGCTCCGACGACCAGGTTCAAATTGCAGTGATTTGAGTCAAACTTTGAGTTTCAGTAATGTTGCCGAAAAGATGGGCAGGACTCCCATGTTTTTAGCCCCAATTGGTCAACAGCAACCAAACTAGCTAAAATGTGCTAGCAATAAATTGTCAATGTGTAACGTCATTGCAAATTGTATTCTTGAGAATGGACATTTTAGTTGAGCACTTAACGTTAGCGGTTGTGTAAAATGTACTGTAACCAGCCAGATAGGTTTTTGTAACGTTACGGCCAAGAAAGTCATACAAAGAACAAGTTAGCCTACTAGCTAAATACCTTGCTAACGCTAGCTAGCACTGTCAGTGGTCGGCAAGGAAGCAGAAGCACATGCTTTGTTGCTGGCTACCTGTGTAGCCGGTACTGGCCGCTTGTCAGGATATTACAAACGACAAAAACATCCAAATGGGTCACATTTCCACCGAAATCAAAGTTAAGATGTTACATTTCTCGTTGTTTATGGTTTTTCTATCAACTTACTCAGCACGAGAACCTGTTGGCCCATCATCGTGACAGTATGTGTGGGACAACGGCCTGGAAACTTCTGGGCAGCACAAGAGGAAGAAGATCCAAATGCGGGGCGGATTTCTTCCAGTGTGTTAACCAATAACCTTCGAGCAAATCATAATGTACTGTGACTTCCACCAGTTGGGGAACCGGGGTAAACGCAACAGGATTGTGAGACACACCCTGTACCATATATTCATTGCCCTGTACAAAACCAAGCAACTCCATATACAGTAATCCAATATTGGCTAGACCTTTTCTGAAATTCAAGGATACCTGTATTACAGGATGTTTCCCTTCTTATTTTATTGAAGGAAAAAAATGATATAATGACAATACCAAACCACTATGTTGTATTTATTTGACCTTTATTTAACTAGGCAAGTCAGTTAAGAACAAATTCTTATTTACAATGACGGCCTAAACCGGACGACGCTGGGCCAATTGTGCGCCGCCCTACTAATGCAGGTGTCAACTAGATTCAGAAGCAAGTCATTTTTTTTCTGGAGCGGAACACAATTACAAATAATTTGTAGACTGCAAATTGACCGCAAGAAGCCCAAACATATATTTGTCTAAAACAATCATTTCAGACCTTCCTTACATTTCTATACGATCACGTCTCTCTATTATGTGTGGGAACACTTCGGAACAGATTTCTTAAAATTAAAATCACTTTGAGCTGATTTCCTAGTGTTAATAGTTTTTATACTGAACAAAAATATAAACGCAACATGCAACAATTTCATTGATTTTACTGAGTTACAGTTCATATGAGGAAATTTGTCAACTGAAATAAATTCACTAGGCCCTAATTTATGGATTTCACATGAATTGGAATACAGATATGCATCTGTTGGTCAAAGATACCTTAAAAAATGGGCCTCAGGATCTCGTCATGGTATTTTGTGCATTCAAATTGCCATCGATAAAATGCAATTGTATTCAATTGTGTTCGTTGTCTGTAGATTATGCATGCCCATACCATAATCACACCACCAGCATGAGACACTTTGTTCACAATGTTGACATCAGCAAACCACTTGCCCACACAACGCCATACACGTGGTCTGCGGTTGTGAGGCCAGTTAGACAGAAAGCCAAATGTTCTAAAACGACTTTGGAGGTGGCTTATTGTAGAGAAATGAACATTAAATTATCTGGCAACAGCTCTGGTGGACATTCCTTCAGTCAGCATTCCAATTGCACGCTCCTTCAACTTGCAACATCAGTGGCATTGCGTTGTGTGACAAAACTGCACATTTTAGAGTTGCCTTTATTGTCCAAAGCACAAGGTGCACCTGTGTAATGCTCATGCTGTTTAATCAGCTTCTTAATATGACACCTGTCAGGTGGATGGATTATCTTGGCAAAGGAGAAATACAACATTTGAGTGAAATAAGCTTTTGTGCGTATGGAACATTTCGGGGATATTTTATTTCAACTCATGAAACATGGGACCAACACTTTACATGTCCCGTTTATATTTTTGTTCAGAGTATGTCCGACAATGAGTATGTCCAACACAAAAAAACATGTTTGTTTAAATATATATATATTTTTTTTTGGGGGGGGCTCACCAGTTGGGAAACGCTGCACTGTGTCCAGAAAACAAAATATGTATTCACTGATGTAAGTATGGTAACTGTGTTTCTACGTTGTACGACAGTAGACTATTGTCTGACTGTTTTCCAGAAGAAAGTCAAAGAAACAACAAAGACCGATTTTTAAAAAATGGTACCAGAATCATTTAAGTGAGAAAACGCCAAAGACATATCTCAATTTCTTAGCAGATCAAAAATAAATATACTGTAAGGATAATGGGTCCTCTGAGTGCAAAACTCTAGCAACATGTACATCAATAAATTATAAGGCTCTGTCCAAAAAGAGACAATTAAGATAGCAAATATCCTTTGTTTTCACACATTATGTACAAAGTATGTTGCTTCCTGTATACTCTATTCAATAAATATGACTACACACACACACACACACACACACACACCTGTCCTTCATAGCCACATCCAAACATCGTATAGGCCTTTCAGAAGTTAGTTGCTCTAAAAATCCCTGGCAAAATGGCATATAATGTTAGAAACATAAATAGAAACCTGAATATTCAAAAACATAGGGTGCAAACATTTGTTTTCAAGAACACCATAGTGGCTACTTGTAATTTTTGCCAATCTGAATATTGCCTTTACAGTATTTCCAATATGGTTAATTTGATATTGGCATGGAAAAAAAAAAGAAAAGGAGAATGGGTTGGGATGTTTTGGGTTTTGTATGCAGTCAGGAGGCAGATAGATCAGGAGTGAAGTGGTTGGTTGGTGCTGTCTGGAATGACACCAACTCAGTAGCTCAAGCACACATATATAAAGACCAGCGGGTATTTATACCCGTCTGAATAAAAAAAATTTGGAACTAGGAAATATGGAGCCATTTCAGAGTATTTTACACAAGCAAGCATCATTGGTGGAATGGATGGTATGGCTTATGATGGTAAGGAAGACGGATAGTTCTGAGATAGAGGAGAGACGATAAGTCAAGATCTATATAGAAATAGATGTTATTACAGTATCATTATACAGCATATATTAATCTCACGGTATTTGATGCATGACAAACCTGCAACACACTGATCCTTGGTGAGTTCATGACGTTGATGTACATTTTGATTTAGCCTTTATACGAATGGAAATTGGGAAGGTTCGGTTCGGTTTATGACAAGAAAATCAGCCTCATCTCTCTTCCAGGTCACTTGACATTAGAAGCTGGCAGTCCTCAGTCATTGTTTCTCTTCTTCTGTATAAATGCTATTCCTCCTCCTGATCAATTACAAGGGGCTCTGTTCCTGGAGAGTCAAACATGTAACTTGGATTTCATTCAAATCTGTTGTTTCAAGGGAAAAAAAACATTGTGGGTAGAGTTTCTGGAGTGTTATTTCATCAGAAATAAAGAATCTCAGCAGAAGTTGTGACTCTTCAGGAACAGCGTATCCACAATCGTAATTCCAGGGGTCTCAAGCTACATTTCCCATCCTACAGCCCTGCCATCGCCTAACTTCTGTTCACAAGTCTTCTCTCACGCCGCTGACAACGGGGATGTGCGAGGCTTCGCTCTTCAAGTACTTGATGAAGTCCTTCACTTCACGGGCTCCCTGGAATTACAGAGGAAAACATTTTAAGCTCCCTTTGTAACCCGACATATACAATCTTTGATACATCAGTATATGCAGTGTTTCCCCTAGGATTTTTTTCAGCAGCGGTGGCAAATCTAGTGGGTGAAGTAGTTATGCGAGCCATTGCTTTCAGTCATTGCGCTAACGCCAGTTAGCAACTTCCTTCAAACTGCACACAGACAGAAAAATGGTATCCATTAGTTTATTTTACTCGGTAAGTACAAAAAGGTATTCATTGCGAAAATCATGCACTATCCCTTTAAAAGCATGTTTCGGCAAAAAAATCTCTCTCTCATATATATATATATATAAACACTGGTATATGACTAGTTTGTGTCTGCTTATGTAAAATGGAAATAACAGTTCAGGGAGATTTCACCTCATATCGTTTGGGTTGGTCCTTCTTGTCTGCCCGAGCAAAGTAGATGGTGGGAAACCTACAGAACAACACATGAGAGAGCGAGAGAAACACAATGAATGAATGACCAGAGACAGGGTGAAAATGAATGGAAAGATAAGCGAGAGCTGATAGAAGGGAAAGGATAACCAGGTGATAAAGTGTGGTGTCTCACCCTTGCACATCAAAGCCTTGTGGAACATCATTGGCTGTAGCATCCATCTTGGCAATGACAATATTAGGGTCAGAGTAGAGCTGAGAAGAAAACAGGAGAAATAACCAATGAGAACAAAAGGGTTTACTTGGCTTTAGCTCTTTTCCTTAGTTTACTGACAAATCACAATTTTCAATGCATACAATTGTTCTGAGGAAAGCCATAATAGTAAACAGTGGCAGTAAATAAAATATTCTGTTCTAGATTTAAATTACTTAAAACGTGGCATTGGTGAGTCTGTGTATGTAGTCTTTCTCACCTGTTCTGCCAACTCCTTGTACTTGGGCTCCAGGCTCTTACAGTGACCACACCAGGGGGCATAGAACTCAATCAGCACGTCCTTCTCAGGGTCATTCACAATCTCCTCAAATGACTCTGCTACCACTACCTGGGAGTGGGCGCGCACACACAAACAATAAATGTGAATTGTCACGACAACAAAATCAGAAACACAAATGTACTGTGATTGAGTATTGAATAATAACACAGAAATACAGACACTCGTTCACATAGACAAACAAACATACCTTGACGGGACCCTTGTTTTTCTCAGGGATGGGCTCCGACTTGATGTAACGTTTTAGTCGTCCAGCAAAGTAATCCTCCAGGAATCTTTCAAGGGACTTCCCATCTCTCCTGTTAAATAGATTCAACAACAAACATAATTAGTAGGGTTGTACGTGGTGGAACTTAAAGGTTAGACTTAGAACCTCAACTAAACTCAGCAAAAAAAGAAATGTCCTCTCACTGTCAACTGCGTTTATTTTGAGCAAACTTAACATGTGTAAATATTTGTAGGAACATAACAAGATTCAACAACTGAAACATAAACTGAACAAGTTCCACAGACATGTGACTAACAGAAATTGAATAATGTGTCCCTGAACAATGGGGGGAGGGGGTCAAAATCAGAAGTAACAGTCAGTATCTGGTGTGGCCACCAGCTGCATTAAGTACTGCAGTGCATCTCCTCCTCATGGACTGCACCAGATTTTCAAGTTCTTGCTGTGAGATGTTACCCCACTCTTCCACCAAGGCACCTGCAAGTTCCCGGACATTTCTGGGGGGAATGGCCCTAGCCCTCACCCTCCGATCCAACAGGTCCCAGACGTGCTCAATGGGATTGAGTTCTGGGCTCTTCTGCCATGGCCAGCGAACACTGACATTCCTGTCTTGCAGGAAATCACGCACAGAACGAGTAGTATGGCTGGTGGCATTGTCATGCTGGATGGTCATGTCAGGATGAGCCTGCAGGAAGGGTACCACATGAGGGAGGAGGATGTCTTCCCTGTAACGCACAGCACTGAGATTGCCTGCAATGACAACAAGCTCAGTCCGATGATGCTGTGACTCACCGCCCCAGACCATGACGGACCCTCCACCTCAATCCTGTTTCAGAGTACAGGCCTCGGTGTAACGCTAATTTCTTCTACAATAAACGCAAATCCGACCATCACTCCTGATGAGACAAAACCACAACTTGTCAGTGAAAAGCACTTTTTGCCAGTCCTGTCTGGTCCAGCAACTGTGGGTTTGTGCCCATAAGTGACGCTGTTGCCGGTGATGTCTGGCAAGGACCTGCCTTACAACAGGTCTACAAGCCCTCAGTCCAGCCTCTCTCAGCCTATTGTGGACAGTCTGAGCACTAATGGAGGGATAGTGCGTTCCTGGTGTAACTCGAGCGGTTGTTGTTGCCATCCTGTACCTGTCCCGCAGGTGTGATGTTCAGATGTACCGATCCTGTGCAGGTGTTGTTACACGTGGTCTGCCACTGCGAGGATGATCAGCTGTCCGTCCTGTCTCCCTGTAGCGCTGTCTTAGGCGTCTCACAGTACGGACATTGCAATTTATTGCCCTGGCCACATCTGCAGTCCTATTGCCTCCTTGCAGCATGCCCAAGGCACGTTCACACATATGAGCAGGGACCCTGGGCATCTTTCTTTTGGTGTTTTTCAGAGTCAGTAGAAAGGCCTCTTTAGTGTCCTAAGTTTTCATAACTGTGACCTTAATTGCCTACCGTCTGTAAGCTGTTATTGTCTTAACGATCGTTCCACGTGCATGTTCATTCATTGTTTATGGTTCATTGAACAAGCATGGAAAACAGTGTTTAAACCCTTTACAATGAAGATCTGTGAAGTTATTTGGATTTTTACAAATTATCTTTGAAAGACAGGGTCCCGAAAAAGGGACATTTCTTTTTTTTGCTGAGTATATGTCTAACTCACGTGAACTCCTCCCTCATGGTGTACTTGAAGCCCTGTTGTGTTCTGATGGTTACGAAGGGCAGATCTCCTCCGTCCGACGCACCCAGACCAAACTCCTCCTCTAGCTCATCCACAAAGTCCCTGCGATTGGCCACGGCAAAACTCAGGCCCTGGGACGCAAACTGATAACCCACCTTCATCACTCTGAGAAGAGAAAATTAACGACATTTAATAATAATGATAAGAGACTTATATACCACCTTGTATACAATATTTGGAATTCAGGTATTATATGTACTGTATGTAGGATAAAATCAAAATACATATCTACATTACTACTTGGTCACACTTTATGTTGCCCAATGACCATGTAAGGTAATAATAGTATCTCAATATCATCCCATTAAAAAAAAATGAGTGTAACAATTGTAACCAATACAATAACATACCTACTATGAATTCAGTATCAAATTAAAAACAGAACTGAACTAAAAGAGAAAGTTGCTATTAAGTGTGGGTCATCTAATATTAATGTGGTTTAAAGTGTTAAAGTGTTGTGGTATTGGAGGTGTACCAACCTGTTCCTCCAATAGTTGGAGCCTTTGGGGTTCCGAAGGTAGTCCAAATCATAGTACGCAGTCAACAAGTCCTGCCCCTTCAGCTTATCTCTGTTCTCATTGGTCAGATGGGGGCACATTCCGAAACTGACAAAAGGAAACAGGAAGACCAATAACGTTAGACACTCAAGTAGAGGTAGAGAGGGAAAGAGAGATGGGGATATGAAAAAGAGAGAGTGATATGAGAGAGATAGAGACACTAATGTAACAGACATTCAGGTGATGGATTTAGAGTAGACAGACGGGAGCAGTAGTCTTACATGTTGTCTCTGATGAAGCGGCGCAGTGTGTGGGTGGTGATGGTCTCTGTAAAGCGCAGCACGCTCTCCTCAAACTTACCGCTCAGCCTTGGGGGCCTGAACAGCAGAACACTCCTGGAGAGACGCAGGAGAGAGCGATAAGACAGTAGTTGATCAGTCTGTTGGTCACACCTTGTACAGTCACACTATAGCAGTGTTTCTCAGTCCATTCCTGGGTGTACACAATTTTGCTATAGCCCAGCACTAAGACACCTGATTTACCTCAACAGGGTTCTCTATCACGCTCACTTCTTCCCATTCTCTTCCTATCCCTCCCCATCTCTCTACACCTTCCTCCCTCCCTCCCTCCCTCCCACTCACTCACTCACTCACTCACTCACTCACTCACTCACTCACTCACTCACTCACTCACTCACTCAGTGTCCACCCCGTGTTTGAGGCCCAGGGTCATGTTGATGGTGTGGGCGAAGCGGAAGTGGTCCCTCATGACGCCGGCCGCCTTCAGAAACTCTGCCAGCTGAGCACTGTCAGGCCCAGAGAAGAAACCTGGGAGGAGAGAGATAAGTATGGAGAGAAAGTACATTAGCCCTTTCCAACACTGCCAGTGTTAGCTTCCACCATGTTGCATTCACCTCTCACAAGGCTTTTCAGAGCAGTAGACATCAATTAAACGATGGCCAATGTGAAAAGTGCAGATTCAGGGAACCAAAGATTCAGTTAAGAACAAACAGGCAACTATACTCTTCTAGAGTATGACGTACCCACTACACTGGCGTCAAAGTGGTTGACAAAGGCCTCGACATCTGCCTCGCTACGCATAGTAACCGAGTTGGGCCCAGCTTGCTTCTTCATGTAGTGGACAATCCCATCTGTTTGTATGCAGACAAATGCATTAGTAGGCCTACGTGATTAGTGTACTTTAAATAACGCTTAAAATCACACACACCTGCTGAGCGTGGTCCGTCATAGGACGAGGAGTCTTCTCCGTTTCTGAATATCTTGAGCGTGGGGTACCCTGTGACTCCGAAACGCCCGCATGTGTCTGGGCTCGCTGTGCAATCCACCTGAGGGGTGAGAGAGTGAGATGGACAGAAGAGATGCAGAGGATGGGGAGGTAGAGAGAGAGAAGGGGATAGATAGTCAGAGTAAAACAATTATAGAAAGCAAAGGACGAGTGAGAAAAAGTGGGAGAAAGAAAACGATAGGGAGATGGCAATAGACCCATCTGTGTTTTCAAACATTGCTGCAGGAGGGCAATGTGCAGAGGGCGATATGCACAAGTTGGTGGCAAAACACATTGGAGTTCTTTTTTTGGGGAAAGGCTCTATTTCGGAGTGCATTTCACACTACTTTTGGATTACAATTATATTTTAAGGCTCGCGTGAATGTCCTGCTTAATATCAGTGTCATCATCGCAAATAAACTGCATTATACTTTTTTTTTTTAACACTTCAACCAGAAAGATTGCTCTTTGGCTAGCTTTAGCTACAGCCTATGTAGCAAAACAACTGCTACATCCAAGTTATTTTGCAAAGATCAAAACCAAACAGAAACTTAGCAACTTTTCAAGCAAGAATCGAAAC